>NC_092377.1:134012806-134328358 GCF_030028105.1 Mobula birostris
CAGAGACACAAAACTTTTCCCGGAACAGACTCATAAGAAATTCCCAACACAGACACACAATGCCTCCTAGCGAGGACACACACTATATCCCAGCACGAACAGAGTGTCTTCCAGCACGTACACGCACTGTGTTCTAGCATGGACAGGCACTCTGTCACAGCACAAAAACACACAGTCTTCCGAGGCAGATACACACTGTCTGCCAGCAGAGACTCACAGTGTCTACAAACAATGGTACAAACTGTCTCCAACACAGACACACACTGTCTTCCACCACCGACACACACTGTCTCCCACCACCGACACACACGGTCTCCCAGCACCGACGCACACCGTCTCCCAGCACGGACACACACCGTCTACCAGCACCAACACACACTGTCTCCCAGCACCGACAGACACCGTCGCACAGTACAGACACACACCGTCTCCCAGCATGGACACTCACCGTCTATCAGCACGGTCACACACCGTCTCCCAACACGGTCACACATCGACTTCCAGCACGGACACACACCGTCTCCCAGCACGGACACACACCTTCTCCCAGAACAGACACACACCATCTCCCAACACGGACACACACTGTCTACCAAAACAGACAAGCCCTGTCTAGCAACGGACACAAACTGTCTCCTAGCGCGGACACAAACCACCTTTCCAAAGAGTCACACACAATCTCTCATAACCGACTCAAACTGTCTCCCAACACTGACACACACTGTCAGCAAGCACAGACACAACTGTCTCCCAAAACAGAAACACACTGTCTCCCAGCAGAGACATAAAACTTTTCCCAGAACAGACTCACAAGAGATTCCCAACACAGACACGCAATGCCTCCTAGCGAGGACACACACTATATCCCAGCACGAACAGAGTATCTTCCAGCACGTACACGCACTCTGTTCTAGCATGGACAGGCACTCTGTCGCAGCACAAAAACACACAGTCTTCCAAGGCATACACACACTGTCTGCCAGCAGAGACTCACAGTGTCTCCAAACAATGATACAAACTGTCCCCAACACAGACACACACCGTCTCCCACCACCGACACACATCGTCTCCCAGCACCGACACACACCGTCTCCCAGCACCGAAACTCACCATCTCCCAGCACCGATACACACCGTCTCCCACCACTGACACACACCGTCTCCCAACAACGACACTCACTGTCTCCCAGCACCGACAAACCCCCTCTCCCAGCACCGACACACACCATTTCCCAGCACCTACACACACTGTCTCCCAGCACCTACACATACCGTCTCCCATCACCGACACACACAGTCTATCAGCATGGACACACTCCGTCTCCCAGCATGGACACTCACCGTCCCCCAGCACCGACACACACAGACTCCAAGGACTGACACACACAGTCTCCCAGCACCGACACACACCGTCTCCCAGCAGCGACACACACCGTCTCCCAGCAGCGACACACACCATCTCACAGCAGCGACACACACCGTCTCCAGCCACGGACACAGACCGTCTCCAGCCACGGACACAGACCGTCTCCCGGCACGGACACAGACCGTCTCCCAGCATGGACACGCACCGTTTCCCAGCACAGATACGCACTGTCTCCCAGCACGGACACGCACTGTCTCCCAGCACGGACACGCACTGTCTCCCAGCACGGACACGCACTGTCTCCCAGCACGGACATTCACCATCTCCCAGCACAGACGCACACCGTCTCCCAGCACGGACACACAGCGTCTCCCAGCACAGTCACACAGCGTTAACAAGCACGGTCACACAGTGTCTCCCAGCACAGACACACACCGTCTCCCAGAACCGACACACACACTCTACCAGCACCGACACACACCGTCTCCCAGCAGCGACACACACCGTCTCCAGGCTCGGACACAGACCGTCTCCCAGCACGGACACGCACAGTTTCCCGGCACAGACACGCACTACCTCCCAGCACGGACACACACCGTCTCCCAGCACGGGCACTCACCATCTCCCAGCACGGGCACACAGCGTCTCCCAGCACGGACACACAGCGTCTCCCAGCACAGTCACACAGCGTATCCCAGCACAGATACACACCGTCTCCCAGCACGGACACACACCGTCTCCCAGAACCGACACACACCGTCTCCCAGCAGCGACACACACCGTCTCCAGGCACGGACACAGACCGACTCCCAACACGGACACACATCGCCTCCCAGAACAGACACACACCATCTGCCAGAACCGACACACACAGTCTCCCAGCACCGACACACACCGTCTCCCAGCAGCGACACACACCGTCTCCAGGCACGGACACAGACCGTCTCCCAACATGGACACACACCGTCTCCCAGCATGGACACTCACCGTCTACCAGCACAGTCACACACCGTCTCCCAACACGGTCACACACCGTCTCTCAGCACCGACACTCACCGTCTCCCAGAACCGACACATACCGTATCCCAGCACTGACACACTCACCGACTCCCAGCACGGACACTCACCGTCTCCCAAAACAGACAAGCCCTGTCTAGCAATGGACACAAAGTCTCTCCTAGCACAGACACAAACCCATCTCTCCAAAGAGTCACACACAGTCTCTCATAACCGACCCAAACTGTCTCCCAACACTGACACACACTGTCAGCAAGCACAGACACAACTGTATCCCAAAACAGAAACACACTGTCTCCCAGCAGAGACACAAAACTTTTCCCAGAACAGACTCACAAGAAATTCCCAACACAGACACACAATGCCTCCTACCGAGGACACACACTATATCCCAGCACGAACTGAGTGTCTTCCAGCACGTACACGCACTGTGTTCTAGCATGGACAGGCACTCTGTCGCAGCACAAAAACACACAGTCTTCCGAGGCAGACACACACTGTCTGCCAGCAGAGACTCACAATGCCTACAAACAATGATACAAACTGTCTCCAACACAGACACACACTGTCGTCCACCACCGACACACACCGTCTCCCACCACCGACACACATGGTCTCCCAGCACCGACGCACACCGTTGCCCAGTACGGACACACACCGTCTCCCAGTACAGACACACACCGTCTCCCAGCACGGACACTCACCGTCTACCAGCACGGTCACACACCGTCTCCCAGAACCGACACACACAGTCTCCCAGCACCGACACACACTGTCTCCCAGCAGCGACACGCACCGTCTCCAGGCACAGACACAGACCGTCTCCCAGCATGGACACATACCTTCTCCCAGCACGGACACACACCGCCTCCCAACACGGACACACACTGTCTCCCAAAACAGACAAGCCCTGTCTAGCAACAGACACAAACTGTCTCCTAGTGCAGACACAAACCATCTCTGCAAAGAGTCACACACAGTCTCTCATAACCGACTCAAACTGCCTCCCAACAGTGACACACACTGTCTCCCACCACTGACACACACCGTCTCCCACCACCGAGACACACCGTTTCCCAGCACCTACACACGCCGTCTCCGAGCAGCGACACACACTGTCTCCCAGCAGTGACACACACCGTCTCCAGCACGGACAAACGCTGTCTCCCACCACGGACACTCACCGTCTCCCAGCACGGACACTCACCGTCTCCCAGAACGGACACTCACCGTCTCCCAGCACAGTCACACACCGTTAACAAGCACAGTCACACAGCGTTAACAAGCACGGTCACACAGCGTCTCCCAGCAGAGACACACACCGTCTCCCAGCAGCGACACACACAGTCTACCAGCACCGACACACACCGTCTCCCAGCAGTGACACACACTGTCTCCCAGCAGCGACACACACCGTCTCCAGGCACGGACACAGACCGTCTCCCAGCACGGACACTCACCGTTTCCCAGCACGGACACGCACTGTCTCCCAGCACGGACACACACCGTCTCCCAGCATGGACACACACCGTCTCCCAGCACGGACACTCACTATCTCCCAGCACGGACACACACCATCTCCCAGCACGGACACACAGCGTCTCCCAGCACAGTCACACAGTGTCTCCCCGCACGGTCACACAGCGTATCCCAGCACAGACACACACCGTCTCCCAGCACGGACACACACCGTCTCCCCGAAACCGACACACACTGTCTGCCAGAACCGACACACACAGTCTCCCGGCACGGACACTCACCGTATACCAGAATGGTCACACACCGTCTCCCAACACGGTCACACACCGTCTCCCAGCACGGAAACACACCTTCTCGCAGCACGGACACACACCGTCTCCCAGCACGGACACACACTGTCTCCCAAAACAGACAAGCCCTGTCTAGCAACGGACACAAACTCTCTCCTAGCACAGACACAAACCATCTCTCCAAAGAGTCACACACAGTCTCCCAACACTGACACACACTGTCGGCAAGCACAGACACAACTGTATCCCAAAACAGAAACACAGTCTCCCAGCAGAGACACAAAACTTTTCCCAGAACAGACTCACAAGAGATTCCCAACACAGACACACAATGCCTCCTAGCATGGACACACACTATATCCCAGCACGAACAGAGTGTCTTCCAGCACGTACACGCACTCTGTTCTAGCATGGACAGGCACTCTGTCGCAACACAAAAACACACAGTCTTCCGAGGCAGACACACACTGTCTGCCAGCAGAGACTCACAGTGTCTACAAACAATGATACAAACTGTCTCCAACACATACACACACTGTCTTCCACCACCGACACACACCGTCTCCCACCACCGACACACACGGTCTCCCAGCACCGATACACACTGTCTCCCAGCACGGACGCTCACCGTCTCCCAGCATGGACACTCACCGTCTCCCAGCACCGACACTCACCGTCTCCCAGCACCGACACACACCGTCTCCCAGCAGTGACACAGACCGTCTCCAGCACGGACAAATGCTGTCTCCCAGCACGGATACGCACCGTCTCCCAGCACGGACACACACCGTCTCCCAACACGGTCACACACCGTCTCCCAGCACGGAAACACACCTTCTCGCAGCACGGACACACACCGTCTCCCAGCACGGACACACACTGTCTCCCAAAACAGACAAGCCCTGTCTAGCAACGGACACAAACTCTCTCCTAGCACAGACACAAACCATCTCTCCAAAGAGTCACACACAGTCTCCCAACACTGACACACACTGTCGGCAAGCACAGACACAACTGTATCCCAAAACAGAAACACAGTCTCCCAGCAGAGACACAAAACTTTTCCCAGAACAGACTCACAAGAGATTCCCAACACAGACACACAATGCCTCCTAGCATGGACACACACTATATCCCAGCACGAACAGAGTGTCTTCCAGCACGTACACGCACTCTGTTCTAGCATGGACAGGCACTCTGTCGCAACACAAAAACACACAGTCTTCCGAGGCAGACACACACTGTCTGCCAGCAGAGACTCACAGTGTCTACAAACAATGATACAAACTGTCTCCAACACATACACACACTGTCTTCCACCACCGACACACACCGTCTCCCACCACCGACACACACGGTCTCCCAGCACCGATACACACTGTCTCCCAGCACGGACGCTCACCGTCTCCCAGCATGGACACTCACCGTCTCCCAGCACCGACACTCACCGTCTCCCAGCACCGACACACACCGTCTCCCAGCAGTGACACAGACCGTCTCCAGCACGGACAAACGCTGTCTCCCACCACGGACACTCACCGTCTCCCAGCACGGACACTCACCGTCTCCCAGAACGGACACTCACCGTCTCCCAGCACAGTCACACACCGTTAACAAGCACAGTCACACAGCGTTAACAAGCACGGTCACACAGCGTCTCCCAGCAGAGACACACACCGTCTCCCAGCAGCGACACACACAGTCTACCAGCACCGACACACACCGTCTCCCAGCAGTGACACACACTGTCTCCCAGCAGCGACACACACCGTCTCCAGGCACGGACACAGACCGTCTCCCAGCACGGACACTCACCGTTTCCCAGCACGGACACGCACTGTTTCCCAGCACGGACACACACCGTCTCCCAGCATGGACACACACCGTCTCCCAGCACGGACACTCACTATCTCCCAGCACGGACACACACCATCTCCCAGCACGGACACACAGCGTCTCCCAGCACAGTCACACAGTGTCTCCCCGCACGGTCACACAGCGTATCCCAGCACAGACACACACCGTCTCCCAGCACGGACACACACCGTCTCCCCGAAACCGACACACACTGTCTGCCAGAACCGACACACACAGTCTCCCGGCACGGACACTCACCGTATACCAGAATGGTCACACACCGTCTCCCAACACGGTCACACACCGTCTCCCAGCACGGAAACACACCTTCTCGCAGCACGGACACACACCGTCTCCCAGCACGGACACACACTGTCTCCCAAAACAGACAAGCCCTGTCTAGCAACGGACACAAACTCTCTCCTAGCACAGACACAAACCATCTCTCCAAAGAGTCACACACAGTCTCCCAACACTGACACACACTGTCGGCAAGCACAGACACAACTGTATCCCAAAACAGAAACACAGTCTCCCAGCAGAGACACAAAACTTTTCCCAGAACAGACTCACAAGAGATTCCCAACACAGACACACAATGCCTCCTAGCATGGACACACACTATATCCCAGCACGAACAGAGTGTCTTCCAGCACGTACACGCACTCTGTTCTAGCATGGACAGGCACTCTGTCGCAACACAAAAACACACAGTCTTCCGAGGCAGACACACACTGTCTGCCAGCAGAGACTCACAGTGTCTACAAACAATGATACAAACTGTCTCCAACACATACACACACTGTCTTCCACCACCGACACACACCGTCTCCCACCACCGACACACACGGTCTCCCAGCACCGATACACACTGTCTCCCAGCACGGACGCTCACCGTCTCCCAGCATGGACACTCACCGTCTCCCAGCACCGACACTCACCGTCTCCCAGCACCGACACACACCGTCTCCCAGCAGTGACACAGACCGTCTCCAGCACGGACAAATGCTGTCTCCCAGCACGGATACGCACCGTCTCCCAGCACGGACACACACCGTCTCCCAACACGGTCACACACCGTCTCCCAGCACGGAAACACACCTTCTCGCAGCACGGACACACACCGTCTCCCAGCACGGACACACACTGTCTCCCAAAACAGACAAGCCCTGTCTAGCAACGGACACAAACTCTCTCCTAGCACAGACACAAACCATCTCTCCAAAGAGTCACACACAGTCTCCCAACACTGACACACACTGTCGGCAAGCACAGACACAACTGTATCCCAAAACAGAAACACAGTCTCCCAGCAGAGACACAAAACTTTTCCCAGAACAGACTCACAAGAGATTCCCAACACAGACACACAATGCCTCCTAGCATGGACACACACTATATCCCAGCACGAACAGAGTGTCTTCCAGCACGTACACGCACTCTGTTCTAGCATGGACAGGCACTCTGTCGCAACACAAAAACACACAGTCTTCCGAGGCAGACACACACTGTCTGCCAGCAGAGACTCACAGTGTCTACAAACAATGATACAAACTGTCTCCAACACATACACACACTGTCTTCCACCACCGACACACACCGTCTCCCACCACCGACACACACGGTCTCCCAGCACCGATACACACTGTCTCCCAGCACGGACGCTCACCGTCTCCCAGCATGGACACTCACCGTCTCCCAGCACCGACACTCACCGTCTCCCAGCACCGACACACACCGTCTCCCAGCACGGACACACACCGTCTCCCAGCAACGACACACATGGTCTCCCAGCACTGATACATTCCGTCTCCCGGCACAGACACTCACCTCTCCCAGCACGAACACTCACCGTCTAGCAGCACCAACCCACTCACCGTCTCCCAGCACGGACACTCACCGTCTCCCAGCACGGACACTCACCGTCTCCCAGCACGGACACTCACCGTCTCCCAGCACCGACAGACACTGTCTCCCAGCACGGACACACACCGTCTCCCAGCACCGACACACACCGTCTCCCAGCACGTAAACACACCGTCTCCCAGCACAGACACACACCGTCTCCCAGCACCGACACACACCGTCTCCCAGCAGCGACACGCACCGTCTCCCAGCACGGACACGCACCGTCTCCCAGCAGCAACACACACCGTCTCCAGGCAAGGACACAGACCGTCTCCAGGCACGGACACACACCGTCTCCCAGCACGGACACTCACCGTCTATCAGCACGGTCACACATCGTCTCCCAAGACGGTCACACATCGACTTCCAGCACGGACACACACCTTCTCCCAGCACGGACACACACCTTCTCCCAGCACGGACACACACCATCTCCCAACACGGACACACACTGTCTCCCAAAACAGACAAGCCCTGTCTAGCAACGGACACAAACTGTCTCCTAGGGCAGACACAAACCATCTTTCCAAACAGTCATACACAATCTCTCTTTACCGACTCAAACTGTCTCCCAACACTGACACACACTGTCAGCAAGCACAGACACAACTGTCTCCCAAAACAGAAACACACTGTCTCCCAGCAGAGACATAAAACTTTTCCCAGAACAGACTCACAAGAGATTCCCAACACAGACACGCAATGCCTCCTAGCGAGGACACACACTATATCCCAGCACGAACAGAGTATCTTCCAGCACGTACACGCACTCTGTTCTAGCATGGACAGGCACTCTGTCGCAGCACAAAAACACACAGTCTTCCGAGGCAGACACACACTGTCTGCCAGCAGAGACTCACAGTGTCTCCAACCAATGATACAAACTGTCCCCAACACAGACACACACTGACTCCCACTACCGACACACACCGTCTCCCACCACCGACACACACGGTCTCCCAGCACCGATACACACCGTCTCCCAGCACCGAAACTCACCGTCTCCCAGCACCGACACACACCGTCTCCCACCACTGACACACACCGTCTCCCAACAACGACACTCACTGTCTCCCAGCACCGACAAACCCCCTCTCCCAGCACCGACACACACCATTTCCCAGCACCTACAGACACTGTCTCCCAGCACCTACACATACCGTCTCCCATCACCGACACACACAGTCTATCAGCATGGACACACTCCGTCTCCCAGCATGGACACTCACCATCCCCCAGCACCGACACACTCAGTCTCCAAGCACCGACACACACAGTCTCCCAGCACCGACTTACACCGTCTCCCAGCACCCACACACGCCATCTCCCAGCAGCGACACACACTGTCTCCCAGCAGTGACACACACCGTCTCCAGCACGGACAAACGCTGTCTCCCAGCACGGATACTCACCGTCTCTCAGCACGGACACACACCGTCTCCCAGCAACGACGCACATGGTCTCCCAGCACGGACACGCACCGTCTCCCAGCACGAAAACTAACCGTCTCCCAGCACCAACCCACTCACCGTCTCCTAGCAAGGACACACACCGTCTCCCACAACGGACACTCACCGTCTCCCAGCACGGACACACACCGTCTCCCAGCACGGACACACACCGTCTCCCAGCACAGTCACACAGCGTCACCCAGCAAGGTCACACACTGCCTCCCAGCACTGACACTCAACGTCTCCCAGCACGGACACTCACTGTCTCCTAGCACGGACACTCACCGTCTCCAGGCAGCGACACACACCATCTCCCAGCACCGACACACACCGTCTCCCAGCACCGACGCACACCGTCTCCCAGCACGGACACACACCGTCTCCCAGCACGGACACACACCGTCTACCAGCACCAACACACACCGTCTCCCAGCACCGACACTAACCGTCTCCCAGCACCGACACACACCGTCTCCCAGCAGCGACACACACCATCTCCAGGCACGGACATGCACGGTCTCTCAGCACCGATACACACTGTCTCCCAGCACGGACGCTCACCGTCTCCCAGCATGGACACTCACCGTCTCCCAGCACCGACACTCACCGTCTCCCAGCACCGACACACACCGTCTCCCAGCAGTGACACAGACCGTCTCCAGCACGGACAAATGCTGTCTCCCAGCACGGATACGCACCGTCTCCCAGCACGGACACACACCGTCTCCCAGCAACGACACACATGGTCTCCCAGCACTGATACATTCCGTCTCCCGGCACAGACACTCACCTCTCCCAGCACGAACACTCACCGTCTAGCAGCACCAACCCACTCACCGTCTCCCAGCACGGACACTCACCGTCTCCCAGCACGGACACTCACCGTCTCCCAGCACCGACAGACACTGTCTCCCAGCACTGACACTCAACATCTCCCAGCACGGACACTCACCACCTCCCAGCACGGACACACACCATCTCCCAGCACGGACACACAGTGTCTCCCAGCACAGACACACAGCGTCTCCCAGCACAGACACACAGCGTCTCCCAGCACCGTCACACAGCGTCTCCCAGCACGGTCACACAGCGTATCCCAGCACGGTCACACAGCGTCTCCCAACACGGACACACACCGTCTCCCAGCACGGACACACACCGTCTCCCAGAACCGACACATACCGTCTGCCAGAACCGACACACACAGTCTCCCAGCACCGACACACACCGTCTCCCAGCAGCAACACACACCGACTCCGGGCACGGACACAGACCGTCTCCCACCACGGACACACACCGTCTCCCAGCACGGACATTCACCGTATACCACAATGGTCACACACCGTCTCCCAACACGGTCAACACCGTCTCCCAGCATGGAAACACACCGTCTCCCAGCAGCAACACACACCGTCTCCAGGCAAGGACACACACCGTCTCCCAGCACGGACACTCACCGTCTATCAGCACGGTCACACACTGTCTCCCAACACGGTCACACATCGACTCCCAGCACGGACACACACCTTCTCCCAGCACGGACACACACCATCTCCCAGCACGGACACACACTGTCTCCCAAAACAGACAAGCCCTGTCTAGCAACGGACACAAACTGTCTCCTAGCGCAGACACAAACCATCTTTCCAAAGAGTCACACACAGTCTCTCATAACCGACTCAAACTGTCTCCCAACACTGACACACACTGTCAGCAAGCACAGACACAACTGTCTCCCAAAACAGAAACACACTGTCTCCCAGCAGAGACACAAAACTTTTCCCAGAACAGACTCACAAGAGATTCCCAACACAGACACGCAATGCCTCCTAGCGAGGACACACACTATATCCCAGCACGAACAGAGTATCTTCCAGCACGTACATGCACTCTGTTCTAGCATGGACAGGCACTCTGTCGCAGCACAAAAACACACAGTCTTCCGAGGCAGACACACACTGTCTGCCAGCAGAGACTCACAGTGTCTCCAAACAATGATACAAACTGTCCCCAAAACAGACACACACTGACTCCCACTACCGACACACACCATCTCCCACCACCGACACACACCGTCTCCCAGCACCGACACACACCGTCTCCCACCACTGACACACACCGTCTCCCAACAACGACACTCACTGTCTCCCAGCACTGACAAAAACCCTCTCCCAGCACTGACACACACCATTTCCCAGCACCTACACACACTGTCTCCCAGCACCTACACATGCAGTCTCCCATCACCGACACACGCGGTCTACCAGCATGGACACACTCCGTCTCCCAGCATGGACATTCACCGTCTCCCAGCACCGACACACATGGTCACCCAGCATGGATACACTCCGTCTCCCAGCACGGACACTCACCGTCTCCCAGCACGGAAACTAACCGTCTCCCAGCACCAACCCACTCACCGTCTCCCAGCAAGGACACACACCGTCTCCCACAACGGACACTCACTGTCTCGCAGCACGGTCACACACTGTCTCCCAGCACTGACACTCAACATCTCCCAGCACTGACACTCACCGTCTCCCAGCATGAAAACTAACCGTCTCCCAGCACCAACCCACGCACTGTCTCCCAGCACTGACACTCAACATCTCCCAGCAAGGACACACACCGTCTCCCACAACGGACACACACCGTCTCCCAGCACGGACACACACCGTCTCCCAGCACGCACACACACCGTCTCCCAGCACGGTCACACAGCGTCACCCAGCACAGTCACACACTGTCTCCCAGCCCTGACACTCAACGTCTCCCAGCACGGACACTCACCGTCTCCCAGCACCGACACTCACCGTCTCCCAGCACCGACACACACCGTCTCCCAGCACCGACACTCACCGTCTCCCAGCACGGGAACTCACCATCTCCCAGCACCGACACACACCGTCTCCCAGCACCGACACACCCACCGTCCCCTAACACGGTCATACAGCGTCTCCCAGCACGGACACTCACCGTCTCCCAGCACGGACGGACACCGTCTCCCAGCACGGACACTCACCGCCTCCCAGCACGGACACACACCGTCTCCCAGTACGGACACACACTGTCTCCCAAAACAGACAAGCCCTGTCTAACAACAGACACAAACTGTCTCCTAGCAGAAACACAAACCATCTCCCAGCACCGATACACTCACCGTCTCCCAGCACCGACGCACACAGTTTCCCAACACGGACATTAACCGTCTCCCAGCACCGACACTCACCATCTCCCAGCACCGACACTAACGGTCTCCCAGCACCGACACACACCGTCTCCAAGCAGCGCACATACCGTCTGCCAGCAGCGCACACACCATCTGCCAGCATTGACACACACCGTCTCCCATCACCGACACACACGGTCTACCAGCATGGACACACTCCGTCTCCCAGCATGGACACTCACCATCTCCCAGCACCGACACACACAGACTCCAAGCACCGACACACAGTTTCCCAGCACCGACTTACACCGTCTCCCAGCACCGACACACGCCGTCTCCCAGCAGCGACACACACTGTCTCCCAGCAGTGACACACACCGTCTCCAGCACGGACAAACGCTATCTCCCAGCACGGACACTCACTGTCTCCCAGCACGGACACACACCGTCTCCCAGCAATGACACACATGGTCACCCAGCACGGATACACTCTGTCTCCCAGCACGGACACTCACCGTCTCCCAGCACGAAAACTAACCATCTCCCAGCACCAACCCACTCACCGTCTCCCAGCAAGGACACACACCGTCTCCCACAATGGACACTCACTGTCTCGCAGCACAGTCACACACTGTCTCCCAGCACTGACACTCAATATCTCCCAGCACGGACACTCACCGTCTCCCAGCACGAAAACTAACCGTCTCCCAGCACCAACCCACTCACCGTCTCCCAGCAAGGACACACACCGTCTCCCACAACGGACACACACCGTCTCCCAGCACGGCAACACACCCTCTCCCAGCACGGTCACACACTGTCTCCCAGCCCTGACACTCAAAGGCTCCCAGCACGGACACTCACCGTCTCCCAGCACGGACACTCAACGTCTCCCAGCACGGACACTCACCGTCTCCCAGCACCGACACTCACCGTCTCCCAGCACGGGCACTCACCTTCTCCCAGCACCGACACAAACCGTCTCCCAGCACCGACACACCCACCGTCCCCTAACACGGTCATACAGCGTCTCCCAGAACGGACACTCACCGTCTCCCAGCACGGACAGACACCGTCTCCCAGCACGGACACTCACCGTCTCCCAGCACGGACACACACCGTCTCCCAGTACGGACACACACTGTCTCCCAAAACAGACAAGCCCTGTCTAACAATAGACACAAACTGTCTCCTAGCAGAAACACAAACCATCTCCCAGCACCGATACACTCACCGTCTCCCAGCACCGACGCACACAGTTTCCCAATACGGACACTAACCGTCTCCCAGCACCGACACTCACCGTCTCCCAGCACAGACACTCACCATCTCCCAGCACCGACACTAACTATCTCCCAGCACCGACACGCACCGTCTCCAAGCAGCGCACATACCGTCTGCCAGCAGCGCACACACCATCTACCAGCATCGACACACACCGTCTCCCAGCATCGACACACACCGTCTCCCAGCAGCGACACACACCGTAACCAGATACGGACATGCACAGTCTCCCAGCACGGACACACAGCGTCTCCCAGCACAGTCACACAGCGTCTCCCAGCACGGTCACACAGCGTCTCCCAGCACAGACACACACCGTCTCCCAGCAGCGACACACACCGTCTCCCAGCACGGATACACACCGTCTCCCAGCACGGACACACACCGTCTCCCAGCAAGGACACACACCGTCTCACACCGTCTCCCAGCACCGACGCACACCGTCTCCCAGCAGCGACACACACCATCTCCAGGCACGGACACAGACCGTCTCCCAGCACGGACACACACCGTCTACCAGCACGGTCACACACCGTCTCCCAGCACGGACAAGCACCGTCTCCCAGCACGGACACACACCGTCTCCCAGCACGGACACACACCATCTCCCAGCACGGACACACACCGTCTCCCAGCACGGACACACACCGTCTCCCAGAACCGACACACACAGTCTCCCAGCACCGACACACACCGTCTCCCAGCACCGACACACACCGTCTCCCAGCAGCGACACACACCGTCTCCCAGCAGCGACACACACCGTCTCCAGGCACGGACACAGACCGTCTCCCAGCACGGACACATACCTTCTCCCAGCACGGACACACACCGCCTCCCAACACGGACACACACTGTCTCCCAAAACAGACAAGCCCTGTCTAGCAACGGACACAAACTGTCTCCTAGTGCAGACACAAACCATCTCTCCAAAGAGTCACACACAGTCTCTCATAATCGACTCAAACTGTCTCCCAACACTGACACACACTGTCTCCCACCACTGACACACACCGTCTCCCACCACCGACACACACCGTTTCCCAGCACCGACACACACCGTCTCCCAGCAATGACACACATGGTCACCCAGCACGGATACACTCCGTTTCCCAGCACGGACACTCACCGTTTCGCAGCACGAAAACTAACAGTCTCCCAGCACCAACCCACTCACCGTCTCCCACAACGGACACTCACCGTCTCCCAGCACGGACACACACCGTCTCCCAGCACAGTCACACAGCATCACCCAGCAAGGTCACACACTGCCTCCCAGCACTGACACTCAACATCTCCCAGCACGGACACTCACCGTCTCCTAGCACGGACACGCACCATCTCCAGGCACCGACACACATCATCTCCCAGCACGGACACTCACCGTCTCCCAGCACGGACACACAGCGTCTCCCAGCACAGTCACACACCGTTAACAAGCACTGTCACACTGCGTTAACAAACACGGTCACACAGCGTCTTCCAGCAGAGACACACACTGTCTCCCAAAACCGACACACACAGTCTACCAGCACCGACACACACCGTCTCCCAGCAGCGACACACACCGTCAACAGGCACGGACATTCACCATCTCCCAGCACGGACACACACCGTCTCCCAGCACGGACACTCACCATCTCCCAGCACGGACACACACCGTCTCCCAGCACAGTCACACAGCATCTCCCAGCACGGTCACACAGCGTATCCCAGCACAGACACACACCGTCTCCCAGCACGGACACACACCGTCTCCCAGAACCGACACACACCGTCTGCCAGAACCGACACACACAGTCTCCCAGCACCGACACACACCGTCTCCCAGCAGCGACACACACCGACTCCGGGCACGGACATAGACCGTCTCCCAACATGGACACACACCGTTCCCCAGCACGGACACTCACCGTATACCAGAATGGTCACACACCGTCCCCCAACACGGTCACACACCGTCTCCCAGCACGGACACACACCGTCTCCCACAACGGACACTCACCGTCTCCCAGCACGGACACACACCGTCTCCCAGCACGGTCACACAGGGTCACCCAGCACGGTCACACAGGGTCACCCAGCACGGTCACACACTGTCTCCCAGCACTGACACTCAACATCTCCCAACACGAACACTCACCGTCTCCTAGCATGGACCCTCACCGTCTCCCAGCACGGACACTCACAGTCTCCCAGCACCGACACACACCGTCTCCCAGCACCGACACACACTCTCGCCCAGCACCGACACACACAGTCTCCCAGCACCGACACACACCGTCTCCCAGCACCGACACACACCGTCACCCAGCACGTACACACACCGTCTCCCAGCACAGACACACACCGTCTCCCAGCACAGACACACACCGTCTCACTCCGTCTCCCAGAACCGACACACATCGTCTCCCAGCACCGACATACACAGTCTCCCAGCACCGACACACAATGTCTCGCAGCAGCGACATACATCGTCTCCCAGCACCGACACACACCATCTCCAGGCACGGACACGCACGGTCTGCCAGCACGGACACACAGCGTCTCCCAGCACAGTCACACAGCGTTAACAAGCACGGTCACACAGCGTCTCCCAGCACAGTCACACAGCGTTAACAAGCACGGTCACACAGCGTCTCCCAGCACGGACACTCACCGTCTCCCAGAACTGACACATACAGTCTACCAGCACCGACACACATCGTCTCCCAGCAGCGACACACACCGTCTCCAGGCTCAGACACATACTGTCTCCAAGCACGGACACGCACCGTTTCCCAGCACGGACACGCACCGTCTCCCAGCACGGACACGCACCTTTCCCAGGACGGACACTCACCGTCTCCCAGCACGGACACTCACCGTCTCCCAGCACCGACACTCACCGTCTCCCAGCACCCACACACACATGTCCCCCAGCACCGACTTCCATCGTCTCCTAGCACCGACACACACCGTCTCCCAGCAGTGACACAGACCGTCTCCAGCACGGACAAACTCTGTCTCCCAGCACGGACACTCACCGTCGCCCAGCACAGACACACACCATCTCCCAGCAACGACACACATGGTCTACCAGCACAGATACACTCAGTCTCTCAGCACGGACACTCACTTCTCCCAGCACAAACACTCACCGTCTAGCAGCACCAACCCACTCACCGTCTCCTAGCACGGACAAACACCATCGCCCAGTACGGACACTCACCGTCTCCCAGCACGGACACACACCGTCTCCCAGTACGGACACGCACCGTCTCCCAGCACAGTCACACAGCGTCACCCAGCACGGTCACACACTTTCTCCCAGCACTGACACTCAACGTCTCCCAGCACGAACACTCACCGTCTCCCAGCACGAACACTCACCGTCTCCCAGCACGGACACTCACCATCTCCCAGCACGGACACTCACCGTCTCCCAGCACGGTCACACACTGTCTCCCAGCCCTGACACTCAAAGTCTCCCAGCACGGACACTCACCGTCTCCCAGCACGGACACACACCGTCTCCCAGCACCGACACACACCGTCTCCCAGCACCGACACTCACCGTCTCCCAGCACGGGCACTCACCATCTCCCAGCACCGACACACACCGTCTCCCAGCATCGACACACACCGTCTCCCAGCAGCGACACACACCATAACCAGGTACGGACATGCACAGTCTCCCAGCACAGACACACAGCGTCTCCCAGCACAGTCACACAGCGTCTCCCAGCACGGTCACACAGCGTCTCCCAGCACAGACACACACCGTCTCCCAGCAGCGACACACACCGTCTCCCAGCACGGATACGCACCGTCTCCCAGCACGGACACACACCGTATCCCAGCACCGACACACTCACCGACTCCCAGCACGGACACTCACCGTCTCCCAAAACAGACAAGCCCTGTCTAGCAATGGACACAAACTCTCTCCTAGCACAGACACAAACCCATCTCTCCAAAGAGTCACACACAGTCTCTCATAACCGACTCAAACTGTCTCCCAACACTGACACACACTGTCAGCAAGCACAGACACAATTGTATCCCAAAACAGAAACACACTGTCTCCCGGCAGAGACACAAAACTTTTCCCAGAACAGACTCACAAGAAATTCCCAACACAGACACACAATGCCTCCTAGCCAGGACACACACTATATCCCAGCACGAACAGAGTGTCTTCCAGCACGTACACGCACTGTGTTCTAGCATGGACAGGCACTCTGTCGCAGCACAAAAACACACAGTCTTCCGAGGCAGACACACACTGTCTGCCAGCAGAGACTCACAATGCCTACAAACAATGATACAAACTGTCTCCAACACAGACACACACTGTCGTCCACCACCGACACACACCGTCTCCCACCACCGACACACACGGTCTCCCAGCACCGACGCACACCGTTGCCCAGTACGGACACACACCGTCTCCCAGTACAGACACACACCGTCTCCCAGCACGGACACTCACCGTCTACCAGCACGGTCACACACCGTCTCCCAGAACCGACACACACAGTCTCCCAGCACCGACACACACCGTCTCCCAGCAGCGACACGCACCGTCTCCAGGCACGGACACAGACCGTCTCCCAGCATGGACACATACCTTCTCCCAGCACGGACACACACCGCCTCCCAACACGGACACACACTGTCTCCCAAAACAGACAAGTCCTGTCTAGCAACAGACACAAACTGTCTCCTAGTGCAGACACAAACCATCTCTGCAAAGAGTCACACACAGTCTCTCATAACCGACTCAAACTGCCTCCCAACTGTGACACACACTGTCTCCCACCACTGACACACACCGTCTCCCACCACCGACACACACCGTTTCCCAGCACCTACACACGCCGTCTCCCAGCAGCGACACACACTGTCTCCCAGCAGTGACACACACCGTCTCCAGCACGGACAAACGCTGTCTCCCACCACGGACACTCACCGTCTCCCAGCACGGACACACACCGTCTCCCAGCACGGACACTTACCGTCTCCCAGAACGGACACTCACAGTCTCCCAGCACAGTCACCGTCTCCCAGCACAGTCACACACCGTTAACAAGCACAGTCACACAGCGTTAACAAGCACGGTCACACAGCATCTCCCAGCAGAGACACACACCGTCTCCCAGCAGCGACACACACAGTCTACCAGCACCGACACACACCGTCTCCCAGCAGTGACACACACTGTCTCCCAGCAGCGACACACACCGTCTCCAGCACGGACACAGACCGTCTCCCAGCACGGACACTCACCGTTTCCCGGCACGGACACGCACTGTTTCCCAGCACGGACACACACCGTCTCCCAGCATGGACACACACCGTCTCCCAGCACGGACACTCACCATCTCCCAGCACGGACACACACCATCTCCCAGCACGGACACACAGCGTCTCCCAGCACAGTCACACAGTGTCTCCCCGCACGGTCACACAGCGTATCCCAGCACAGACACACACCGTCTCCCAGCACGGACACACACCGTCTCCCCGAAACCGACACACACTGTCTGCCAGAACCGACACACACAGTCTCCCAGCACGGACACTCACCGTATACCAGAATGGTCACACACCGTCTCCCAACACGGTCACACACCGTCTCCCAGCACGGAAACACACCTTCTCGCAGCACGGACACACACCGTCTCCCAGCACGGACACACACTGTCTCCCAAAACAGACAAGCCCTGTCTAGCAACGGACACAAACTCTCTCCTAGCACAGACACAAACCATCTCTCCAAAGAGTCACACACAGTCTCCCAACACTGACACACACTGTCAGCAAGCACAGACACAACTGTATCCCAAAACAGAAACACACTGTCTCCCAGCAGAGACACAAAACTTTTCCCAGAACAGACTCACAAGAGATTCCCAACACAGACACACAATGCCTCCTAGCATGGACACACACTATATCCCAGCACGAACAGAGTGTCTTCCAGCACGTACACGCACTCTGTTCTAGCATGGACAGGCACTCTGTCGCAACACAAAAACACACAGTCTTCCGAGGCAGACACACACTGTCTGCCAGCAGAGACTCACAGGGTCTACAAACAATGATACAAACTGTCTCCAACACATACACACACTGTCTTCCACCACCGACACACACCGTCTCCCACCACCGACACACACGGTCTCCCAGCACCGATACACACTGTCTCCCAGCACGGACGCTCACCGTCTCCCAGCATGGACACTCACCGTCTCCCAGCACCGACACTCACCGTCTCCCAGCACCGACACACACCGTCTCCCAGCAGTGACACAGACTGTCTCCAGCACAGACAAATGCTGTCTCCCAGCACGGATAAGCACCGTCTCCCAGCACGGACACACACCGTCTCCCAGCAACGACACACATGGTCTCCCAGCACTGATACATTCCGTCTCCCGGCACAGACACTCACCTCTCCCAGCACGAACACTCACCGTCTAGCAGCACCAACCCACTCACCGTCTCCCAGCACGGACACTCACCGTCTCCCAGCACGGACACTCACCGTCTCCCAGCACCGACAGACACTGTCTCCCAGCACGGACACACACGGTCTCCCAGCACCGACACACACCGTCTCCCAGCACGTAAACACACCGTCTCCCAGCACAGACACACACCGTCTCCCAGCACCGACACACACCGTCTCCCAGCACCGACACACTCACCGTTTCCCAGCACCGACGCACACCGTCTCCCAGCATCGACGCACACCGTCTCCCAGCATCGACGCACACCGTCTCCGAGCACCGACACTAAGCGTCTCCCAGCACGGACACACGTCGTCTCCCAGCACGGACACTCGCCATCTCCCAGCACGGACACACGCCGTGTCCCAGCACGGACATTCGCCGTCTCCCAGCACCGACACAAACCGTCTCCCAGCACGGACACTCACCGTCTCCCAGCACCGACACACACTGTCTCCCAGCACCGACACACACCGTCTCCCAGCACCGACACACACCGCCTCCCAGCACAGGCACTCACCATCTCCCAGCACCGACTCACACCGTCTCCCAGCACCGGCACACCCACTGTCCCCCAACACGGTCATACAGCGTCTCCCAGCACGGACACTCACCGTCTCCCAGCAGGGACAGACACCGTCTTGCAGCACAGACACACACTGTCTCCCAAAACAGACAAGCCCTGTCTAGCAACAGACACAAACCGTCTCCTAGCACACACACAAACCATCTCCCAGCACAGACACACACCGTCGCCCAGCACCGACACACTCACCGTCTCCCAGCACCGACGCACACCGTCTCCCAGCACCGACGCACACCGTCTCCCAGCATCGACACAGTCTGTCTCCCAGCACGGACACTCGTCGTCTCCCAGCACGGCCACACGTCGTCTCCCAGCACGGACATTCGCCGTCTCCCAGCACGGACACACGCCGTCTCCCAGCACGGACACACGCCGTGTCCCAGCACGGACACTCACTGTCTCCCAGCACCGACACTCACTGTCTCCCAGAACCGACATACACCATATCCCAGCACCGACACACACCGTCTCCCAGCACGGACGCTCACCATCTCCCAGCATGGACAGACACCGTCTCGCAGCATGGACACACACTGTCTCCCAAAACAGACAAACCCTGTCTAGCAACCGACACACACCGTCTCCTAGCACCCACACAAACCATCTCCCAGCACAGTCACACACCGTCACCCAGCACCGACACACTCACCGTTTCCCAGCACCGACGCACACCGTCTCCCAGCATCGACGCACACCGTCTCCCAGCACGGACACTCGTCGTCTCCCAGCACGGACACACGTCGTCTCCCAGCACGGACACTCGCCGTCTCCCAGCACGGACACACGCCGTGTCCCAGCACGGACACTCGCCGTCTCCCAGCACCGACACAAACCGTCTCCCAGCATCGACACACACCGTCTCCCAGCACCGACACTAACCGTCTCCCAGCATCGACACACACCGTCTCCCAGCACCGACACTAAGCGTCTCCCAGCACCGACACACACCGTCTCCAAGCAGCGCACACACCGTCTCCCAGCACCGACACATACCGTCTGCCAGCAGAGACACACACCGTCTCCAGGCACGGACATGCACGGTCTCCCAGCACGGACACACGCCATCTCCCAGCAGCGACACACACTGTCTCCCATCAGTGACACACATCGTCTCCAGCACGGACAAACGCTGTCTCCCAGCACGGACACTCTCTGTCTCCCAGCACGGACACACACCGTCTCCCAGCAACGACACACATGGTCACCCAGCACGGATACACTCCGTCTCCCAGCACGGACACTCACCGTCTCCCAGCACGAAAACTAACCTTCTCCCAGCACCAACCCACTCACCGCCTCCCAGCAAGGACACACACCGTCTCCCACAATGGACACTCACTGTCTCGCAGCACGGTCACACACTGTCTCCCAGCACTGACACTCAACATCTCCCAGCACTGACACTCACCATCTCCCAGCACGAAAACTAACCGTCTCCCAGCACCAACCCACTCACTGTCTCCCAGCACTGACACTCAACATCTCCCAGCAAGGACACACACCGTCTACTACAACGGACACACACCGTCTCCCAGCACGGACACACACCGTCTCCCAGCACGGTCACACAGCGTCACCCAGCACAGTCACACACTGACTCCCAGCCCTGACACTCAACGTCTCCCAGCACCGACAATCACCGTCTCACAGCACCGACACTCACCGTCTCCCAGCACGGGCACTCACCATCTCCCAGCACCGACACACACCGTCTCCCAGCACCGACACACCCACCGTCCCCTAACACGGTCATACAGCGTCTCCCAGCACGGACACTCACCGTCTCCCAGCACGGACAGACACCGTCTCCCAGCACGGACACTCACCGTCTCCCAGCATGGACACACACCGTCTCCCAGTACGGACACACGCTGTCTCCCAAAACAGACAAGCCCTGTCTAGCAACGGACACAAACTCTCTCCTAGCACAGACACAAACCATCTCTCCAAAGAGTCACACACAGTCTCTCAAAACCGACTCAAACTGTCTCCCAACACTGACACACACTGTCAGCAAGCACAGACACAACTGTATCCCAAAACAGAAACACACTGTCTCCCAGCAGAGACACAAAACTTTTCCCAGAACAGACTCACAAGAGATTCCCAACACAGACACACAATGCCTCCTAGCGTGGACACACACTATATCCCAGCACGAACAGAGTGTCTTCCAGCATGTACACGCACTCTGTTCTAGCATGGACAGGCACTCTGTCGCAACACAAAAACACACAGTCTTCCGAGGCAGACACACACTGTCTGCCAGCAGAGACTCACAGTGTCTACAAACAATGATACAAACTGTCTCCAACACATACACACACTGTCTTCCACCACCAACACACACCGTTTCCCACCACCGACACACACTGTCTCCCAGCACGGACACTCACCGTTTCCCAGCATGGACACTCACCGTCTCCCAGCACCGACACTCACCGTCTCCAAGCACCGACACACACAGTCTCCCAGCACCGACTTACACCGTCTCCCAGCACCGACACACGCCATCTCCCAGCAGCGACACACACTGTCTCCCAGCAGTGACACACACCGTCTCCAGCACGGACAAACGCTGTCTCCCAGCACGGATACTCACCGTCTCTCAGCACGGACACACACCGTCTCCCAGCAACGACGCACATGGTCTCCCAGCACGGATACATTCCGTCTCCCGGCACAGACACTCACCTCTCCCAGCACGAACACTCACCGTCTAGCAGCACCAACCCACTCACCGTCTGCCAGCACGGACAAACACAGTCGCCCAGCACGGACACTCACTGTCTCCCAGCACCGACACACACCGTCTCCCAGCACGGACACACACTGTCTCCCAGCACCGACACACACAGTCTCCCAGCACGTACACACACCGTCTCCCAGCACAGACACACACTGTCTCCCAGCACAGACACACACCGTCTCACTCCTTCTCCCAGAACCGACACACATCGTCTCCCAGCACCGACATACACAGTCTCCCAGCACCGACACACACCGTCTCCCAGCAGCGAAACACACCAAACTCCCAGCACCGACACACACCGCCTCCAGGCACAGACGTGCACAGTCTCCCAGCACAGACACACACCGTCTCCCAGCATGGACACACAGCGTCTCCCAGCACAGTCATACAGCGTCTCCCAACACGGTCACACAGCGTATCCCAGCACAGACACACACCGCCTCCCAGCACGGACACGCATGGTCTCCCAGCACGGACACACAGCGTCTCCCAGGTCAGTCACACAGCGTTAACAGGCACGGTCACACACCGTATCCCAGAACCGACACACACAGTCTACCAGCACCGACACACACCGTCTCCCAGCAGCGACACACACCATCTCACAGCACCGACGCACACCGTCTCCCAGGATCGACGCACACTGTCTCCCAGCACGGTCACTCGTCGTCTCCCAGCACGGACACACGTCGTCTCCCAGCACAGACACTCGCCGTCTCCCAGCACGGACACTCGCCGTCTCCCAGCACGGATAAACGCCGTGTCCCAGCACGGACACTCGCCGTCTCCCAGCACCGACACAAACCGTCTCCCAGCATCGACACACACCGTCTCCCAGCACCGACGCTAACCGTCTCCCAGCATCGACACACACCGTCTCCCAGCACCGACACTAAGCGTCTCCCAGCACCGACACACACCGTCTCCCAGCACCGAAACTCACCATCTCCCAGCACCGACACACACCGTCTCCCACCACTGACACACACCGTCTCCCAACAACGACACTCACTGTCTCCCAGCACCGACAAACCCCCTCTCCCAGCATGGACACTCACCGTCCCCCAGCACCGACACACACAGACTCCAAGCACCGACACACACAGTCTCCCAGCACCGACTTACACCGTCTCCCAGCACCGACACACGCCATCTCCCAGCAGCGACACACACTGTCTCCCATCAGTGACACACATCGTCTCCAGCACGGACAAACGCTGTCTCCCAGCACGGACACTCTCTGTCTCCCAGCACGGACACACACCGTCTCCCAGCAACGACACACATGGTCACCCAGCACGGATACACTCCGTCTCCCAGCACGGACACTCACCGTCTCCCAGCACGAAAACTAACCTTCTCCCAGCACCAACCCACTCACCGCCTCCCAGCAAGGACACACACCGTCTCCCACAATGGACACTCACTGTCTCGCAGCACGGTCACACACTGTCTCCCAGCACTGACACTCAACATCTCCCAGCACTGACACTCACCATCTCCCAGCACGAAAACTAACCGTCTCCCAGCACCAACCCACTCACTGTCTCCCAGCACTGACACTCAACATCTCCCAGCAAGGACACACACCGTCTACTACAACGGACACACACCGTCTCCCAGCACGGACACACACCGTCTCCCAGCACGGTCACACAGCGTCACCCAGCACAGTCACACACTGACTCCCAGCCCTGACACTCAACGTCTCCCAGCACCGACAATCACCGTCTCACAGCACCGACACTCACCGTCTCCCAGCACGGGCACTCACCATCTCCCAGCACCGACACACACCGTCTCCCAGCACCGACACACCCACCGTCCCCTAACACGGTCATACAGCGTCTCCCAGCACGGACACTCACCGTCTCCCAGCACGGACAGACACCGTCTCCCAGCACGGACACTCACCGTCTCCCAGCATGGACACACACCGTCTCCCAGTACGGACACACGCTGTCTCCCAAAACAGACAAGCCCTGTCTAGCAACGGACACAAACTCTCTCCTAGCACAGACAGAAACCATCTCTCCAAAGAGTCACACACAGTCTCTCAAAACCGACTCAAACTGTCTCCCAACACTGACACACACTGTCAGCAAGCACAGACACAACTGTATCCCAAAACAGAAACACACTGTCTCCCAGCAGAGACACAAAACTTTTCCCAGAACAGACTCACAAGAGATTCCCAACACAGACACACAATGCCTCCTAGCGTGGACACACACTATATCCCAGCACGAACAGAGTGTCTTCCAGCAGGTACACGCACTCTGTTCTAGCATGGACAGGCACTCTGTCGCAACACAAAAACACACAGTCTTCCGAGGCAGACACACACTGTCTGCCAGCAGAGACTCACAGTGTCTACAAACAATGATACAAACTGTCTCCAACACATACACACACTGTCTTCCACCACCAACACACACCGTTTCCCACCACCGACACACACTGTCTCCCAGCACGGACACTCACCGTTTCCCAGCATGGACACTCACCGTTTCCCAGCACCGACACTCACCGTCTCCCAGCACCGACACACGCCATCTCCCAGCAGCGACACACACTGTCTCCCAGCAGTGACACACACCGTCTCCAGCACGGACAAACGCTGTCTCCCAGCACGGATACTCACCGTCTCTCAGCACGGACACACACCGTCTCCCAGCAACGACGCACATGGTCTCCCAGCACGGATACATTCCGTCTCCCGGCACAGACACTCACCTCTCCCAGCACGAACACTCACCGTCTAGCAGCACCAACCCACTCACCGTCTGCCAGCACGGACAAACACAGTCGCCCAGCACGGACACTCACCGTCTCCCAGCACGGACACACACCGTCTCCCACAACGGACACTCACCATCTCCCAGCACGGACACACACCGTCTACCAGCACGGTCACACAGGGTCACCCAGCACGGTCACACACTGTCTCCCAGCACTGACACTCAACATCTCCCAGCACGAACACTACCGTCTCCTAGCATGGACCCTCACCGTCTCCCAGCACGGACACTCACGGTCTCCCAGCACCGACACACACCGTCTCCCAGCACCGACACACACCGTCTCCCAGCACGGACACACACTGTCTCCCAGCACCGACACACACAGTCTCCCAGCACGTACACACACCGTCTCCCAGCACAGACACACACTGTCTCCCAGCACAGACACACACCGTCTCACTCCTTCTCCCAGAACCGACACACATCGTCTCCCAGCACCGACATACACAGTCTCCCAGCACCGACACACACCGTCTCCCAGCAGCGAAACACACCAAACTCCCAGCACCGACACACACCGCCTCCAGGCACAGACGTGCACAGTCTCCCAGCACAGACACACAGCGTCTCCCAGCACCGACACACACTGTCTCCTAGCAGCAACACACACTGTCTCCAGACACGGACACAGACCGTCTCCCAGCACGGACACGCACCGTCTCCCAGCACGGTCACACACCGTCTCCCAGCAAGGACACACACCGTCTCACACCGTCTCCCAGAACCGACACACATCGTCTCCCAGCACCGACATACGCAGTCTCCCAGCACCGACACACACCGTTTCGCAGCAGCGACATACACCGTCTCCCAGCACCGACACACACCGTCTCCCAGCACCGACACACACCGTCTCCAGGCACGGACACGCACGGTCTGCCAGCACGGACACACATCGTCTCCCAGCACGGACACACACCGTCTCCCACAACGGACACTCACCATTTCCCAGCACGGACACACACCGTCTCCCAGCACGGTCACACAGGGTCACCCAGCACGGTCACATACTGTCTCCCAGCACTGACACTCAACATCTCCCAGCACGAACACTACCGTCTCCTAGCATGGACCCTCACCGTCTCCCAGCACGGACACTCACGGTCTCCCAGCACCGACACACACCGTCTCCCAGCACCGACACACACCGTCTCCCAGCACGGACACACACTGTCTCCCAGCACCGACACACACAGTCTCCCAGCACGTACACACACCGTCTCCCAGCACAGACACACACCGTCTCACTCCGTCTCCCAGAACCGACACACATCGTCTCCCAGCACCGACATACACAGTCTCCCAGCACCGACACACACCGTCTCCCAGCAGCGAAACACACCAAACTCCCAGCACCGACACACACCGCCTCCAGGCACAGACGTGTACAGTCTCCCAGCACAGACACACAGCGTCTCCCAGCACCGACGCACACCGTCTCCCAGCACCGACGCACACCGTCTCCCAGCATCGACTCAGTCCGTCTCCCAGCACGGACACTCGTCATCTCCCAGCACGGCCACACGTCGTCTCCCAGCACGGACATTCGCCGTCTCCCAGCACGGACACTCACTGTCTCCCAGCACCGACACTCACTGTCTCCCAGAACCGACATACACCATATCCCAGCACCGACACACTCACCGACTCCCAGCACGGACACGCGCCGTGTCCCAGCACGGACACGCGCCGTGTCCCAGCACGGACACACGCCGTGTCCCAGCACGGACACTCACCGTCTCCCAGCACCCACACAAACCATCTCCCTGCACAGTCACACACCGTCACCCAGCACCGACACACTCACCGTTTCCCAGCACCGACGCACACCGTCTCCCAGCATCGACGCACACCGTCTCCCAGCACCGACACTAAGCGTCTCCCAGCACGGACACACGTCGTCTCCCAGCACGGACACTCGCCATCTCCCAGCACGGACACACGCCGTGTCCCAGCACGGACATTCGCCGTCTCCCAGCACCGACACAAACCGTCTCCCAGCATTGACACACACCGTCTCCCAGCACCGACACTAACCGTCTCCCAGCATCGACACACACCGTCTCCCAGCACCGACACTAAGCGTCTCCCAGCACCGACACACACCGTCTCCAAGCAGCGCACACACCGTCTCCAAGCAGCGCACACACCGTCTCCCAGCACTGACACATACCGTCTGCCAGCAGAGACACACACCGTCTCCAGGCACGGACATGCACGGTCTCCCAGCACGGACACACAGCGTCTCCCAGCACAGTCACACAGTGTCTCCCAGCACAGTCACACAACGTCTCCCAGCACAGACACACACCGTCTCCCAGAACCGACACACACAGTCTACCAGCACCGACGCACACCGTCTCCCAGCAGGTACACACACCGTCTCACAGCAGCGACACACACCGTCTCCAGGCACGGACACAGACCGTCTCCCGGCACGGACACAGACCGTCTCCCAGCACGGACACGCACCATTTCCCAGCACGGACACGCACTGTCTCCCAGCACGGACACGCACTGTCTCCCAGCACGGACATTCACCATCTCACAGCACAGACACACACCGTCTCCCAGCACGGACACACAGCGTCTCCCAGCACAGTCATACAGCGTCTCCCAACACGGTCACACAGCGTATCCCAGCACAGACACACACCGCCTCCCAGCACGGACACACAGCGTCTCCCAGGTCAGTCACACAGCGTTAACAAGCACGGTCACACACCGTCTCCCAGAACCGACACACACAGTCTACCTGCACCGACACACACCGTCTCCCAGCAGCGACACACACCGTCTCACAGCACCGACGCACACCATCTCCCAGGATCGACGCACACCGTCTCCCAGCACGGGCACTCGTCGTCTCCCAGCACGGACACACGTCGTCTCCCAGCACAGACACTCGCCGTCTCCCAGCACGGATAAACGCCGTGTCCCAGCACGGACACTCGCCGTCTCCCAGCACCGACACAAACCGTCTCCCAGCATCGACACACACCGTCTCCCAGCACCGACACTAACCGTCTCCCAGCATCGACACACACCGTCTCCCAGCACCGACACTAAGCGTCTCCCAGCACCGACACACACCGTCTCCAAGCAGCGCACACACCGTCTCCAAGCAGCGCACACACCGTCTCCCAGCACCGACACATACCGTCTGCCAGCAGAAACACAGACCGTCTCCAGGCACGGACATGCACGGTCTCCCAGCACGGACACACAGCGTCTCCCAGCACAGTCACACAGTGTCTCCCAGCACAGTCACACAACGTCTCCCAGCACAGACACACAGCGTCTCCCAGCACCGACGCACACCGTCTCCCAGCACCGACGCACACCGTCTCCCAGCATCGACTCAGTCCGTCTCCCAGCACGGACACTCGTCATCTCCCAGCACGGCCACACGTCGTCTCCCAGCACGGACATTCGCCGTCTCCCAGCACGGACACTCACTGTCTCCCAGCACCGACACTCACTGTCTCCCAGAACCGACATACACCATATCCCAGCACCGACACACTCACCGACTCCCAGCACGGACACGCGCCGTGTCCCAGCACGGACACGCGCCGTGTCCCAGCACGGACACACGCCGTGTCCCAGCACGGACACTCACCGTCTCCCAGCACCCACACAAACCATCTCCCTGCACAGTCACACACCGTCACCCAGCACCGACACACTCACCGTTTCCCAGCACCGACGCACACCGTCTCCCAGCATCGACGCACACCGTCTCCCAGCACCGACACTAAGCGTCTCCCAGCACGGACACACGTCGTCTCCCAGCACGGACACTCGCCATCTCCCAGCACGGACACACGCCGTGTCCCAGCACGGACATTCGCCGTCTCCCAGCACCGACACAAACCGTCTCCCAGCATTGACACACACCGTCTCCCAGCACCGACACTAACCGTCTCCCAGCATCGACACACACCGTCTCCCAGCACCGACACTAAGCGTCTCCCAGCACCGACACACACCGTCTCCAAGCAGCGCACACACCGTCTCCAAGCAGCGCACACACCGTCTCCCAGCACTGACACATACCGTCTGCCAGCAGAGACACACACCGTCTCCAGGCACGGACATGCACGGTCTCCCAGCACGGACACACAGCGTCTCCCAGCACAGTCACACAGTGTCTCCCAGCACAGTCACACAACGTCTCCCAGCACAGACACACACCGTCTCCCAGAACCGACACACACAGTCTACCAGCACCGACGCACACCGTCTCCCAGCAGGTACACACACCGTCTCACAGCAGCGACACACACCGTCTCCAGGCACGGACACAGACCGTCTCCCGGCACGGACACAGACCGTCTCCCAGCACGGACACGCACCATTTCCCAGCACGGACACGCACTGTCTCCCAGCACGGACACGCACTGTCTCCCAGCACGGACATTCACCATCTCACAGCACAGACACACACCGTCTCCCAGCACGGACACACAGCGTCTCCCAGCACAGTCATACAGCGTCTCCCAACACGGTCACACAGCGTATCCCAGCACAGACACACACCGCCTCCCAGCACGGACACACAGCGTCTCCCAGGTCAGTCACACAGCGTTAACAAGCACGGTCACACACCGTCTCCCAGAACCGACACACACAGTCTACCTGCACCGACACACACCGTCTCCCAGCAGCGACACACACCGTCTCACAGCACCGACGCACACCGTCTCCCAGGATCGACGCACACCGTCTCCCAGCACGGGCACTCGTCGTCTCCCAGCACGGACACACGTCGTCTCCCAGCACAGACACTCGCCGTCTCCCAGCACGGATAAACGCCGTGTCCCAGCACGGACACTCGCCGTCTCCCAGCACCGACACAAACCGTCTCCCAGCATCGACACACACCGTCTCCCAGCACCGACACTAACCGTCTCCCAGCATCGACACACACCGTCTCCCAGCACCGACACTAAGCGTCTCCCAGCACCGACACACACCGTCTCCAAGCAGCGCACACACCGTCTCCAAGCAGCGCACACACCGTCTCCCAGCACCGACACATACCGTCTGCCAGCAGAAACACAGACCGTCTCCAGGCACGGACATGCACGGTCTCCCAGCACGGACACACAGCGTCTCCCAGCACAGTCACACAGTGTCTCCCAGCACAGTCACACAACGTCTCCCAGCACAGACACACACCGTCTCCCAGAACCGACACACACAGTCTACCAGCACCGACACACACCGTCTCCCAGCAGCGACACACACCGTCTCACAGCAGCGACACACACCGTCTCCAGCCACGGACACAGACCGTCTCCCGGCACGGACACAGACCGTCTCCCAGCACGGACACGCACCGTTTCCCAGCACGGACACGCACTGTCTCCCAGCACGGACACGCACTGTCTCCCAGCATGGACATTCACCATCTCCCAGCACAGACACACACCGTCTCCCAGCACGGACACACAGCGTCTCCCAACACAGTCATACAGCGTCTCCCAACACGGTCACACAGCGTATCCCAGCACAGACACACACCGTCTCCCAGAACCGACACACACAGTCTACCAGCACCGACACACACCGTCTCCCAGCAGCGACACACACCGTCTCCAGGCTCGGACACAGACCGTCTCCCAGCACGGACACGCACCGTTTCCCAGCACGCACCGACTCCCAGCACGGACACGCACGGTCTCCCAACACGGACACACAGCGTCTCCCAGCACAGTCACACAGTGTTAACAAGCACGGTCACACAGTGTCTCCCAGCACAGACACACACCGTCTCCCAGAACCGACACACACAGTCTACCAGCACCGACACACACCGTCTCCCAGCAGCGACACACACCATCTCCAGGCTCGGACACAGACCGTCTCCCAGCACGGACACGCACAGTTTCCCGGCACAGACACGCACTATCTCCCAGCACGGACACACACCGTCTCCCAGCACGGACACTCACCGTCTCCCAGCACGGGCACACAGCGTCTCCCAGCACGGACACACAGCGTCTCCCAGCACGGACACACAGCGTCTCCCAGCACAGTCACACAGCGTATCCCAGCACCGACACACTCACCGACTCCCAGCACGGACACTCACCGTCTCCCAAAACAGACAAGCCCTGTCTAGCAACGGACACAAACTCTCTCCTAGCACAGACACAAACCATCTCTCCAAAGAGTCACACACAGTCTCTCATAACCGACTCAAACCGTCTCCCAACACTGACACACACTGTCAGCAAGCACAGACACAACTGTATCCCAAAACAGAAACACACTGTCTCCCAGCAGAGACACAAAACTTTTCCCAGAACAGACTCACAAGAAATTCCCAACACAGACACACAATGCCTCCTAGCGAGGACACACACTATATCCCAGCACGAACAGAGTGTCTTCCAGCACGTACACGCACTGTGTTCTAGCATGGACAGGCACTCTGTCACAGCACAAAAACACACAGTCTTCCGAGGCAGACACACACTGTCTGCCAGCAGAGACTCACAATGCCTACAAACAATGCTACAAACTGTCTCCAACACAGACACACACTGTCATCCACCACCAACACACACCGTCTCCCACCACCGACACACACGGTCTCCCAGCACCGACACACACCGTCTCCCAGCACGGACACTCACCATCTCCCAGCACGGGCACACAGCGTCTCCCAGCACGGACACACAGCGTCTCCCAGCACGGACACACAGCGTCCCCCAGCACAGTCACACAGCGTATCCCAGCACCGACACACTCACCGACTCCCAGCACGGACACTCACCGTCTCCCAAAACAGACAAGCCCTGTCTAGCAACGGACACAAACTCTCTCCTAGCACAGACACAAACCATCTCTCCAAAGAGTCACACACAGTCTCTCATAACCGACTCAAACTGTCTCCCAACACTGACACACACTGTCAGCAAGCACAGACACAACTGTCTCCCAAAACAGAAACACACTGTCTTCCAGCAGAGACACAAAACTTTTCCCAGAACAGACTCACAAGAAATTCCCAACACAGACACACAATGCCTCCTAGCGAGGACACGCACTATATCCCAGCACGAACAGAGTGTCTTCCAGCACGTACACGCACTGTGTTCTAGCATGGACAGGCACTCTGTCACAGCACAAAAACACACAGTCTTCCGAGGCAGACACACACTGTCTGCCAGCAGAGACTCACAATGCCTACAAACAATGCTACAAACTGTCTCCAACACAGACACACACTGTCATCCACCACCGACACACACCGTCTCCCACCACCGACACACACGGTCTCCCAGCACCGACACACACCGTCTCCCAGCACGGACACACACCGTCTCCCAGCACGGACACACACCGTCTACCAGCACGGACACTCACCATCTCCCAGCACGGACACACACCGTCTACCAGCACCGACACACACCGTCTCCCAGCACCGACACACGCCGTCTATCAGCATGGACACACTCCGTCTCCCAGCATGGACACTCACCGTCCCCCAGCACCGACACACACAGACTCCAAGCACCGACACACACAGTCTCCCAGCACCGACTTACACCTTCTCCCAGCACCGACACACGCCGTCTCCCAGCAGCGACACACACTGTCTCCCAGCAGTGACACACACCGTCTCCAGCACGGACAAACGCTGTCTCCCAGCACGGACACTCACTGTCTCCCAGCACGGACACACACCGTCTCCCAGCACGGACACACACCGTCTACCAGCACCAACACACACCGTCTCCCAGCACCGACACACGCCGTCTATCAGCATGGACACACTCCGTCTCCCAGCATGGACACTCACCGTCCCCCAGCACCGACACACACAGACTCCAAGCACCGACACACACAGTCTCCCAGCACCGACTTACACCTTCTCCCAGCACCGACACACGCCGTCTCCCAGCAGCGACACACACTGTCTCCCAGCAGTGACACACACCGTCTCCAGCACGGACAAACGCTGTCTCCCAGCACGGACACTCACTGTCTCCCAGCACGGACACACACCGTCTCCCAGCAACGACACACATGGTCACCCAGCACGGATACACTCCGTCTCCCAGCACGAAAACTAACCTTCTCCCAGCACCAACGCACTCACCGCCTCCCAGCAAGGACACACACCGTCTCCCACAATGGACACTCACTGTCTCGCAGCACGGTCACACACTGTCTCCCAGCACTGACACTCAACATCTCCCAGCACTGACACTCACCGTCTCCCAGCACGAAAACTAACCGTCTCCCAGCACCAACCCATTCACCGTCTCCCAGCACGGACACTCACCGTCTCCCAGCATGGACACACACCGTCTCCCAGTACGGACACACACTGTCTCCCAAAACAGACAAGCCCTGTCTAACAACAGACACAAACTGTCTCCTAGCAGAAACACAAACCATCTCCTAGCAGAAACACAAACCATCTCCCAGCACCGATACACTCACCATCTCCCAGCACCGACGCACACAGTTTCCCAACACGGACACTAACCGTCTCCCAGCACCGACGCTCACCGTCTCCCAGCACGGACACTCACCATCTCCCAGCACCGACACTAACCGTCTCCCAGCACCGACACGCACCGTCTCCAAGCAGCGCACATACTGTCTGCCAGCAGCGCACACACCATCTGCCAGCATCGGCACACACCGTCTCCCAGCAGCGACACACACCGTCACCAGGTACGGACATGCACAGTCTCCCAGCACGGTCACACAGCGTCTCCCAGCACAGACACACACCGTCTCCCAGCAGCGACACACACCATCTCCAGGCACGGACACAGACCGTCTCCCAGCACGGACACACACCGTCTCCCAGCACGGACACACACCGTTTCTCAGCACGGACAAGCACAGTCTCCCAGCACGGACACACACCGTCTCCCAGCAAGGACACACACCGTCTCCCAGAACCGACACACATCGTCTCCCAGCAGCAACACACACCATCTCCCAGCACCGACACACACCGTCTCCCAGCAACGACACACACCGTCTCCAGGCACTGACACAGACCGTCTCCCAACACGGACACACACCGTCTCCCAGCACGGACACTCACCGTCTACCAGAACGGACACTCACCGTCTACCAGCACGGACACATACCTTCTCCCAGCACGGACACACACCGCCTCCCAACACGGACACACACTGTCTCCCAAAACAGACAAGCCCTGTCTAGCAACGGACACAAACTGTCTCCTAGTGCAGACACAAACCATCTCTCCAAAGAGTCACACACAGTCTCTCATAACCGACTCAAACTGTCTCCCAACACTGACACACACTGTCTCCCACCACTGACACACACCGTCTCCCACCACCGACACACACCGTTTCGCAGCACCGACACACACCGTCTCCCAGCAACGACACACATGGTCACCCAGCACGGATACACTCCGTTTCCCAGCACGGACACTCACCGTCTCGCAGCATAGTCACACACCATTAACAAGCACAGTCACACAGCGTTAACAAGCACGGTCACACAGCGTCTCCCAACAGAGACACACACCGTCTCCCAAAACCGACACACACAGTCTACCAGCACCGACACACACCGTCTGCCAGCAGTGACACACAATGTCTCTCAGCAGTGACACACACTGTCTCCCAGCACGGACACTCACCATCTCCCAGCACGGACACATACCGTCTCCCAGCACAGTCACACAGCATCTCCCAGCACGGTCACACAGCGTATCCCAGCACAGACACACACCGTCTCCCAGCACGGACACACACCGTCTCCCAGAACCGACACACACCGTCTGCCAGAACCGACACACACAGTCTCCCAGCACCGACACACACCGTCTCCCAGCAGCGACACACACCGACTCCGGGCACGGACATAGACCGTCTCCCAACATGGACACACACCGTTCCCCAGCACGGACACTCACCGTATACCAGAATGGTCACACACCGTCCCCCAACACGGTCACACACCGTCTCCCAGCACGGACACACACCGTCTCCCACAACGGACACTCACCGTCTCCCAGCACGGACACACACCGTCTCCCAGCACGGTCACACAGGGTCACCCAGCACGGTCACACAGGGTCACCCAGCACGGTCACACACTGTCTCCCAGCACTGACACTCAACATCTCCCAACACGAACACTCACCGTCTCCTAGCATGGACCCTCACCGTCTCCCAGCACGGACACTCACAGTCTCCCAGCACCGACACACACCGTCTCCCAGCACCGACACACACTCTCTCCCAGCACCGACACACACAGTCTCCCAGCACCGACACACACCGTCTCCCAGCACCGACACACACCGTCACCCAGCACGTACACACACCGTCTCCCAGCACAGACACACACCGTCTCCCAGCACAGACACACACCGTCTCACTCCGTCTCCCAGAACCGACACACATCGTCTCCCAGCACCGACATACACAGTCTCCCAGCACCGACACACACTGTCTCGCAGCAGCGACATACATCGTCTCCCAGCACCGACACACACCGTCTCCAGGCACGGACACGCACGGTCTGCCAGCACGGACACACAGCGTCTCCCAGCACAGTCACACAGCGTTAACAAGCATGGTCACACAGCGTCTCCCAGCACGGACACTCACCGTCTCCCAGAACTAACACATACAGTCTACCAGCACCGACACACACCGTCTCCCAGCAGCGACACACACCGTCTCCAGGTTCAGACACAGACCGTCTCCAAGCACGGACACGCACCGTCTCCAAGCACGGACACGCACTGTCTCCCAGCACGGACACTCACCATCTCCCAGCACGGACACATACCGTCTCCCAGCACAGTCACACAGCATCTCCCAGCACGGTCACACAGCGTATCCCAGCACAGACACACACCGTCTCCCAGCACGGACACACACCGTCTCCCAGAACCGACACACACCGTCTGCCAGAACCGACACACACAGTCTCCCAGCACCGACACACACCGTCTCCCAGCAGCGACACACACCGACTCCGGGCACGGACATAGACCGTCTCCCAACATGGACACACACCGTTCCCCAGCACGGACACTCACCGTATACCAGAATGGTCACACACCGTCCCCCAACACGGTCACACACCGTCTCCCAGCACGGACACACACCGTCTCCCACAACGGACACTCACCGTCTCCCAGCACGGACACACACCGTCTCCCAGCACGGTCACACAGGGTCACCCAGCACGGTCACACAGGGTCACCCAGCACGGTCACACACTGTCTCCCAGCACTGACACTCAACATCTCCCAACACGAACACTCACCGTCTCCTAGCATGGACCCTCACCGTCTCCCAGCACGGACACTCACAGTCTCCCAGCACCGACACACACCGTCTCCCAGCACCGACACACACCGTCACCCAGCACGTACACACACCGTCTTCCAGCACAGACACACACCGTCTCCCAGCACAGACACACACCGTCTCACTCCGTCTCCCAGAACCGACACACATCGTCTCCCAGCACCGACACACACTGTCTCGCAGCAGCGACATACATCGTCTCCCAGCACCGACACACACCGTCTCCAGGCACGGACACGCACGGTCTGCCAGCACGGACACACAGCGTCTCCCAGCACAGTCACACAGCGTTAACAAGCACGGTCACACAGCGTCTCCCAGCACGGACACTCACCGTCTCCCAGAACTAACACATACAGTCTACCAGCACCGACACACACCGTCTCCCAGCAGCGACACACACCGTCTCCAGGCTCAGACACAGACCGTCTCCAAGCACGGACACGCACCGTCTCCAAGCACGGACACGCACCGTCTCCCAGCACGGACACGCACCGTCTCCCAGCACGGACACGCACCTTTCCCAGGACGGACACTCACCGTCTCCCAGCACGGACACTCACCGTCTCCCAGCACCGACACTAACCGTCTCCCAGCACCCACACACACATGTCCCCCAGCACCGACTTCCATCGTCTCCTAGCACCGACACACACCGTCTCCCAGCAGTGACACAGACCGTCTCCAGCACGGACAAACTCTGTCTCCCAGCACGGACACTCACCGTCTCCCAGCACAGACACACACCATCTCCCAGCAACGACACACATGGTCTACCAGCACAGATACACTCAGTCTCCCAGCACGGACACTCACTTCTCCCAGCACAAACACTCACCGTCTAGCAGCACCAACCCACTCACCGTCTCCAAGCACGGACAAACACCATCGCCCAGTACAGACACTCACCGTCTCCCAGCACGGACACACACCGTCTCCCACAACCGACACTCACCGTCTCCTAGCATGGACACACACCGTCTCCCAGTACGGACATGCACCGTCTCCCAGCACAGTCACACAGCGTCACCCAGCACGGTCACACACTTTCTCCCAGCACTGACACTCAACGTCTCCCAGCACGAACACTCACCGTCTCCCAGCACGGACACTCACCGTCTCCCAGCACGGACACTCACCGTCTCCCAGCACGGACACTCACCGTCTCCCAGCACCGACACTCACCGTCTCCCAGCACGGACACTCACCGTCTCCCAGCACGGTCACACACTGTCTCCCATCCCTGACACTCAAAGTCTCCCAGCACGGACACTCACCGTCTCCCAGCACGGACACACACCGTCTCCCAGCACCGACACACACCGTCTCCCAGCACCGACACTCATCGTCTCCCAGCACGGGCACTCACCATCTCCCAGCACCGACACAAACCGTCTCCCAGCACCGACACACCCACCGTCCCCTAACACGGTCATACAGCGTCTCCCAGCACGGACACTCACCGTCTCCCAGCACAGACAGACACCGTCTCCCAGCACGGACACTCACCGTCTCCCAGCACGGACACACACCATCTCCCAGTACGGACACACACTGTCTCCCAAAACAGACAAGCCCTGTCTAACAACAGACACAAACTGTCTCCTAGCAGAAACACAAACCATCTCCCAGCACCGATACACTCACCGTCTCCCAGCACCGACGCACACAGTTTCCCAATACGGACACTAACCGTCTCCCAGCACCGACACTCACCGTCTCCCAGCACGGACACTCACCATCTCCCAGCACCGACACTAACCGTCTCCCAGCAGCGACACACACCGTCTCCAAGCAGCGCACATACCGTCTGCCAGCAGCGCACACACCACCTACCAGCATCGACACACACCGTCTCCCAGCAGCGACACACACCGTCTCCAGGCACGAACACAGACCGTCTCCCAGCACGGACACGCACCGTCTCCCAGCACGGACACGCACCGTCTCCCAGCACGGACACGCACCGTCTCCCAGCACGGACACACACCGTCTCCCAGCAAGGACACAAACCGTCTCCCAGCACAGTCACACAGCGTCACCCAGCACGGTCACACACTTTCTCCCAGCACTGACACTCAACGTCTCCCAGCACGAACACTCACCGTCTCCCAGCACGGACACTCACCGTCTCCCAGCACCGACACTCACCGTCTCCCAGCACGGACACTCACCGTCTCCCAGCATGGTCACACACTGTCTCCCAGCCCTGACACTCAAAGTCTCCCAGCACGGACACTCACCGTCTCCCAGCACGGGCACTCACCGTCTCCCAGCACCGACACACACCGTCTCCCAGCACCGACACTCATCGTCTCCCAGCACGGGCACTCACCATCTCCCAGCACCGACACAAACCGTCTCCCAGCACCGACACACCCACCGTCCCCTAACACGGTCATACAGCGTCTCCCAGCACGGACACTCACCGTCTCCCAGCACAGACAGACACCGTCTCCCAGCAAGGACACAAACCGTCTCCCAGAACCGACACACATCGTCTCCCAGCACCGACATACACAGTCTCCCAGCACCGACGCACACCGTCTCCCAGCAGCGACACACACCATCTCCAGGCACGGACACAGACCGTCTCCCAGCACGGACACACACCGTCTCCCAGCACGGACACACACCGTCTCCCAGCACGGACAAGCACCGTCTCCCAGCACGGACACACACCGTCTCCAAGCAAGGACACACACCGTCTCCCAGAACCGCCACACAGCGTCTCCCAGCACCGACACACACAGTCTCCCAGCACCGACACACACCGTCTCCCAGCAGCGACACACACCATCTCCCAGCACCGACACACACCGTCTCCCAGCAGCGACACACACCGTCTCCAGGCAAGGACACAGACCGTCTCCCAACACGGACACACACCATCTCCCAGCACGGACACTCACCGTCTACCAGCACGGTCACACACCGTCTCCCAACACGGTCACACACCGTCTCCCAGCACGGGCACACACCGTCTCCTGGCACGGACACACACCTTCTCCCGGCACGGACACACACCATCTCCCAGCACGGACACACACCGTCTCCCAGAACCGACACACACAGTCTCCCAGCACCGACACACACCGTCTCCCAGCAGCGACACACACCGTCTCCCAGCAGCGACACACACCGTCACCAGGCACGGACACAGACCGTCTCCCGGCACGAACACATACCTTCTCCCAGCACGGACACACACCGCCTCCCAACACGGACACACACTGTCTCCCAAAACAGACAAGCCCTGTCTAGCAACGGACACAAACTGTCTCCTAGTGCAGACACAAACCATCTTTCCAAAGAGTCACACACAGTCTCTCATAACCGACTCAAACTGTCTCCCAACACTGACACACACTGTCTCCCACCACTGACACACACCGTCTCCCACCACCGACACACACCATTTCCCAGCACTGACACACACCGTCTCCTAGCACGGACACATACCGTCTCCTAGCACGGACACACACCGTCTCCTAGCACGGACACGCACCGTCTCCAGGCACCGACACACACCATCTCCCAGCACCGACACACACCGTCTCCCAGCACGGACACTCACCGTCTCCCAGCACGGACACTCACCGTCTCCCAGCACCGACACTAACCGCCTCCCAGCACCGACACGCACCGTCTCCAAGCAGCGCACATACCGTCTGCCAGCAGCGCACACACCATCTACCAGCATCGACACACACCGTCTCCCAGCAGCGGCACACACCGTAACCAGGTACGGACATGCACAGTCTCCCAGCACGGACACACAGCATCTCCCAGCACAGTCACCCACCGTTAACAAGCACAGTCACACTGCGTTAACAAGCACGGTCACACAGCGTCTCCCAGCAGAGACACACACCGTCTCCCAAAACCGACACACACAGTCTACCAGCACCGACACACACCGTCTCCCAGCAGCGACACACACCGTCAACAGGCACGGACACAGACCGTCTCCCAGCATGGACACACACCGTCTCCCAGCACGGACACGCACCGTCTCCCAGCACGGACACACACCGTCGCCCAGCACAGACACTCACCGTCTCCCAGCACGGACACACACCGTCTCCCAGCACCGACACACACATGTCCCCCAGCACCGACTTACATCGTCTCCTAGCACCGACACACACCGTCTCCCAGCAGTGACACAGACCGTCTCCAGCTCGGACAAACTTTGTCTCCCAGCACGGACACTCACCGTCTCCCAGCACAGACACACACCATCTCCCAGCAACGACACACATGGTCTACCAGCACGGATACACTCCGTCTCCCAGCACGGACACTCACTTCTCCCAGCACGAACACTCACCGTCTAGCAGCACCAACCCACTCACCGTCTCCTAGCACGGACACAGACCGACTCCCAACACGGACACACATCGTCTCCCAGAACCGACACACACTGTCTGCCAGAACCGACACACACAGTCTCCCAGCACCGACACACACCGTCTCCCAGCAGCGACACACACCGTCTCCAGGCACGGACACAGACCGTCTCCCAACACGGACACACACCGTCTCCGAGCACGGACACTCACCGTCTACCAGCACGGTCACACACCGTCTCCCAACACGGTCACACACCGTCTCTCAGCACCGACACTCACGGTCTCCCAGAACCGACACACACCGTATCCCAGCACGGACACACACCGTCTACCAGTACCAACACACACCGTCTCCCAGCACCGACACACGCGGTCTACCAACATGGACACACTCCGTCTCCCAGCATGGACACTCACCGTCTCCCAGCACCGACACACTCAGTCTCCAAGCACCGACAAACACAGTCTCCCAGCACCGACTTACACCGTCTCCCAGCACCCACACACGCCGTCTCCCAGCAGCGACACACATTGTCTCCCAGCAGTGACAAACACCGTCTGCCAGGAGTGACACACACTGTCTCCCAGCAGCGACACACACCGTCTCCAGGCACGGACACAGACCGTCTCCCAGCACGGACACTCACCGTTTCCCAGCACGGACACGCACTGTCTCCCAGCACGGACACACACCGTCTCCCAGCACGGACACTCACCATCTCCCAGCACGGACACTCACCGTCTCCCAGCACGGACACACAGCGTCTCCCAGCAAAGTCACACAGTGTCTCCCAGCACGGTCACACAGCGTATCCCAGCACAGACACAGACCGACTCCCAACACGGACACACATCGTCTCTCAGAACCGACACACACTGTCTGCCAGAACCGACGCACACAGTCTCCCAGCACCAACACACACCGTCTCCCAGCAGCGACACACACCGTCTCCCAGCAGCGACACACACCGTCTCCAGGCACGGACACAGACAGTCTCCCAACACGGACACACACCGTCTCCCAGCACGGACACTCACCGTCTACCAGCACGGTCACACACCGTCTCCCAACACGGTCACACACCGTCTCTCAGCACCGACACTCACCGTCTCCCAGAACCGACACACACCGTATCCCAGCACGGACACACACCGTCTACCAGCACCAACACACACCGTCTCCCAGCATCGACAGACACCGTCGCACACTGCAGACACACACCGTCTCCCAGCAGCAACACACACCGTCTCCAGGCAAGGACACAGACCGTCTCCAGGCACGGACACACACCGTCTCCCAGCACGGACACTCACCGTCTATCAGCACAGTCACACACTGTCTCCCAACACGGTAACACATCGACTCCCAGCACGGACACACACCTTCTCCCAGCACGGACACACACCATCTCCCAACACGGACACACACTGTCTCCCAAAACAGACAAGCCCTGTCTAGCAACGGACACAAACTGTCTCCTAGCGCAGACACAAACCATCTTTCCAAAGAGTCACACACAGTCTCTCATAACCGACTCAAACTATCTCCCAACACTGACGCACACTGTCAGCAAGCACAGACACAACTGTCTCCCAAAACAGAAACACACTGTCTCCCAGCAGAGACACAAAACTTTTCCCAGAACAGACTCACAAGAGATTCCCAACACAGACACGCAATGCCTCCTGGCGAGGACACACACTATATCCCAGCACGAACAGAGTATCTTCCAGCACGTTCTAGCTCTGTTCTAGCATGGACAGGCACTCTGTCGCAGCACAAAAACACACAGTCTTCCAAGGCATACACACACTGTCTGCCAGCAGAGACTCACAGTGTCTCCAAACAATGATACAAACTGTCCCCAACACAGACACACACTGACTCCCACTACCGACACACACCGTCTCCCACCATCGACACACACCGTCTCCCAGCACCAACACACACCGTCTCCCAGTACCGAAACTCACCGTCTCCCAGCACCGACACACACCGTCTCCCACCACTGACACACACCGTCTCCCAACAACGACACTCACTGTCTCCCAGCACCGACAAACACCCTCTCCCAGCACTGACACACACCATTTCCCAGCACCTACACACACTGTCTCCCAGCACCTACACATGCCGTCTCCCATCACCAACACACGCGGTCTCCCAGCATGGACACTCACCGCCTCCCAGCACCGACACACTCAGTCTCCAAGCACCGACACACACAGTCTCCCAGCACCGACTTACACCGTCTCCCAGCACCCACACACGCCGTCTCCCAGCAGCGACACACACTGTCTCCCAGCAGTGACAAACACCGTCTCCAGTACGGACAAACGCTGTCTCCCAGCACGGACACTCACTGTCTCCTAGCACCGACACACATGGTCACCCACCACGGATACACTCCGTCTCCCAGCACGGACACTCACCGTCTCCCAGCACGAAAACTAACCGTCTCCCAGCACCAACCCACTCACCGTCTCCCAGAAAGGACACACACCGTCTCCCACAACGGACACTCACTGTCTCGCAGCACGGTCACACACTGTCTCCCAGCACTGACACTCAACATCTCCCAGCAAGGACACACACCGTCTCCCACAACGGACACACACCGTCTCCCAGCACGAACACACACCGTCTCCCAGCACGGTCACACAGCGTCACCCAGCACAGTCACACACTGTCTCCCAACCCTGACACTCAACGTCTCCCAGCACGGACACTCACCGTCTCCCAGCACCGACACTCACCGTCTCCCAGCACGGACACTCACCGTCTCCCAGCACCGACACACACCGTCTCCCAGCACCGACACTCACCGTCTCCCAGCACGGGCACTCACCATCTCCCAGCACCGACACACACCATCTCCCAGCACCGACACACCCACCGTCCCCTAACACGGTCATTCAGCGTCTCCCAGCACGGACACTCACCGTCTCCCAGCACGGACAGACACCGTCTCCCAGCACGGACACTCACCGTCTCCCAGCACGGACATACACCGTCTCCCAGCACGGACACTCACCGTCTCCCAGCACGGACACACACCGTCTCCCAGTACGGACACACACTGTCTCCCAAAACAGACAAGCCCTGTCTAACAACAGACACAAACTGTCTCCTAGCAGAAACACAAACCATCTCCCAGCACCGATACACTCACCGTCTCCCAGCACCGACGCACACAGTTTCCCAACACGGACACTAACTGTCTCCCAGCACCGACACTCACCGTCTCCCAGCACGGGCACTCACCATCTCCCAGCACCGACACACACCGTCTCCCAGCACCGACACACCCACCGTCCCCTAACACGGTCATTCAGCGTCTCCCAGCACGGACACTCACCGTCTCCCAGCACGGACAGACACCGTCTCCCAGCACGGACACTCACCGTCTCCCAGCACAGACAGACACCGTCTCCCAGCACGGACACTCACCGTCTCCCAGCACGGACACACACCGTCTCCCAGTACGGACACACACTGTCTCCCAAAACAGACAAGCCCTGTCTAACAACAGACACAAACTGTCTCCTAGCAGAAACACAAACCATCTCCCAGCACCGATACACTCACCGTCTCCCAGCACCGACGCACACAGTTTCCCAACACGGACACTAACTGTCTCCCAGCACGGACACTCACCATCTCCCAGCACCGACACTAACCGTCTCCCAGCACCGACACGCACCGTCTCCAAGCAGCGCACATACCGTCTGCCAGCAGCGCACACACCATCTGCCAGCATCGGCACACACCGTCTCCCAGCAGCGACACACACCGTAACCAGGTACGGACATGCACAGTCTCCCAGCACAGACACACAGCGTCTCCCAGCACAGTCACACAGCGTCTCCCAGCACGGTCACACAGCGTCTCCCAGCACAGACACACACCGTCTCCCAGCAGCGACACACACCGTCCCCAGGCACGGACACAGACCGTCTCCCAGCACGGACACGCACCGTCTCCCAGCAAGGACAAGCACCGTCTCCCAGCAAGGACACAAACCGTCTCCCAGAACCGACACACATCGTCTCCCAGCACCGACATACACAGTCTCCCAGCACCGACGCACACCGTCTCCCAGCAGCGACACACATCATCTCCAGTTACGGACACAGACCATCTCCCAGCACGGACACACACCGTCTCCCAGCACGGACACACACCGTCTCCCAGCAAGGACACACACCGTCTCCCAGTACCGACACACATCATCTCCCAGCATCGACATACACAGTCTCCCAGCACCGACACACACCGTCTCCCAGCAGCGACACACACCATCTCCCAGCACCGACACACACCGTCTCACAGCAGCGACACACACCGCCTCCAGGCAAGGACACAGACCTTCTCCCAACACGGACACACACCATCTCCCAACACGGACACACACCATCTCCCAGCACGGACACTCACCGTCTACCAGCACGGTCACACACCGTCTCCCAACACGGTCACACACCGTCTCCCAGCACGGACACACACCGTCTCCCAGCACGGACACACACCTTCTCCCAGCACGGACACACACCATCTCCCAGCACGGACACACACCGTCTCCCAGCACGGACACACACCGTCTCCCAGAACCGACACACACAGTCTCCCAGCACCGACACACACCGTCTCCCAGCAGCGACACACACCGTCTCCCAGCAGCGACACACACCGTCTCCAGGCACGGACACAGACCGTCTCCCAGCACGGACACATACTTTCTCGCAGCACGGACACACACCGCCTCTGAACACGGACACACACTGTCTCCCAAAACAGACAAGCCCTGTCTAGCAACGGACACAAACTGTCTCCTAGTGCAGACACAAACCATCTCTCCAAAGAGTCACACAAACTCTCTCATAACCGACTCAAACTGTCTCCCAACACTGACACACACCGTCTCCCACCACTGACACACACCGTCTCCCACCACCGACACACACCGTTTCCCAGCACCGACACACACCGTCTCCCAGCAACGACACACATGGTCACCCAGCACGGATACACTCCGTTTCCCAGCACGGACACTCACCGTCTCGCAGCACGAAAACTAACCGTCTCCCAGCACCAACCCACTCACCGTCTCCCAGCAAGGACACACACCGTCTCCCACAACGGACACTCACCGTCTCCCAGCACGGACACACACCGTCTCCTAGCACTGACACTCAACATCTTCCAGCACGGACACTCACCGTCTCCTAGCACGGACACTCACCGTCTCCAGGCACCGACACACACCGTCTCCCAGAACCGACACACACCGTCTCCCAGCAGCGACACACACAGTCTACAAGCACCGACACACACCGTCTCCCAGCAGCGACACACACCGTCTCCCAGCAGCGACACACACCGTCTCCAGGCACGGACACACAGCGTCTCCCAGCACAGTCACACACCATTAACAAGCACAGTCACACAGCGTTAACAAGCACGGTCACACAGCGTCTCCCAGCAGAGACACACACCGTCTCCCAACACGGACACACACTGTCTCCCAAAACAGACAAGCCCTGTCTAGCAACGGACACAAACTGTCTCCTAGCGCAGACACAAACCATCTTTCCAAAGAGTCACACACAGTCTCTCATAACCGACTCAAACTATCTCCCAACACTGACACACACTGTCAGCAAGCACAGACACAACTGTCTCCCAAAACAGAAACACACTGTCTCCCAGCAGAGACACAAAACTTTTCCCAGAACAGACTCACAAGAGATTCCCAACACAGACACGCAATGCCTCCTAGCGAGGACACACACTATATCCCAGCACGAACAGAGTATCTTCCAGCACGTACACGCACTCTGTTCTAGCATGGACAGGCACTCTGTCGCAGCACAAAAACACACAGTCTTCCGAGGCAGACACACACTGTCTGCCAGCAGAGACTCACAGTGTCTCCAAACAATGATACAAACTGTCCCCAACACAGACACACACTGACTCCCACTACCGACACACACCGTCTCCCACCACCGACACACACCGTCTCCCAGCACCAACACACACCGTCTCCCAGCACCGAAACTCACCGTCTCCCAGCACCGACACACACCGTCTCACAGCAGCGGCACACACCGCCTCCAGGCAAGGACACAGACCTTCTCCCAACACGGACACACACCATCTCCCAGCACGGACACTCACCGTCTACCAGCACGGTCACACACCATCTCCCAACACGGTCACACATCGTCTCCCAGCACGGACACACACCGTCTCCCAGCACGGACACACACCTTCTCCCAGCCCGGACACACACCATCTCCCAGCACGGACACACACCGTCTCCCAGAACCGACACACACAGTCTCCCAGCACCAACACACACCGTCTCCCAGCAGCGACACACACCGTCTCCCAGCAGCGACACACGCCGTCTCCAGGCACGGACACAGACTGTCTCCCAGCACGGACACATAACTTCTTGCAGCACGGACACACACCGCCTCCCAACACGGACACACACTGTCTCCCAAAACAGACAAGCCCTGTCTAGCAATGGACACAAACTGTCTCCTAGTGCAGACACAAACCATCTCTCCAAAGAGTCACACACACTCTCTCATAACCAACTCAAACTGTCTCCCAACACTGACACACACTGTCTCCCAACAACGACACTCACTGTCTCCCAGCACCGACAAACCCCCTCTCCCAGCACCGACACACACCATTTCCCAGCACCTACACACACTGTCTCCCAGCACCTACACATGCCGTCTCCCATCACCGACACACGCGGTCTACCAGCATGGACACACTCCGTCTCCCAGCATGGACACTCACCGTCTCCCAGCACCGACACTCTCAGTCTCCAAGCACCGACACACACAGTCTCCCAGCACCGACTTACACCGTCTCCCAGCACCCACACACGCCGTCTCCCAGCAGCGACACACACTGTCTCCCAGCAGTGACACACACCATCTCCAGCACGGACAAACGCTGTCTCCCAGCACGGACACTCACTGTCTCCTAGCACCGACACACATGGTCACCCACCACGGATACACTCCGTCTCCCAGCACGGAAACTAACCGTCTCCCAGCACCAACCCACTCACCGTCTCCCAGCAAGGACACACACCGTCTCCCACAACGGACACTCACTGTCTCGCAGCACGGTCACACACTGTCTCCCAGCACTGACACTCAACATCTCCCAGCACTGACACTCACCGTCTCCCAGCACGAAAACTAACCGTCTCCCAGCACCAACCCACTCACTGTCTCCCAGCACTGACACTCAACATCTCCCAGCAAGGACACACACCGTCTCCCACAACGGACACACACCATCTCCCAGCACGGACACACAACGTCTCCCAGCACAGACACACACCGTCTCCCAGCACGGTCACACAGCGTCACCCAGCACAGTCACACACTGTCTCCCAGCCCTGACACTCAACGTCTCCCAGCACGGACACTCACCGTCTCCCAGCACCAACACTCACCGTCTCCCAGCACCGACACACACCGTCTCCCAGCACCGACACTCACCATCTCCCAGCACGGACACTCACCATCTCCCAGCACCGACACACACCATCTCCCAGCACCGACACACCCACCGTCCCCTAACACGGTCATACAGCGTCGCCCAGCACGGACACTCACCGTCGCCCAGCACGGACAGACACCGTCTCCCAGCACGGACACTCACCGTCTCCCAGTACGGACACACACTGTCTCCCAAAACAGACAAGCCCTGTCTAACAACAGACACAAATTATCTCCTAGCAGAAACACAAACCATCTCCCAGCACCGATACACTCACCGTCTCCCAGCCCCGACGCACACAGTTTCCCAACACGGACACTAACCGTCTCCCAGCACCGACACTCACCGTCTCCCAGCACGGACACTCACCATCTCCCAGCACCGACACTAACCGTCTCCCAGCACCGACACACACCGTCTCCAAGCAGCGCACATACCGTCTGCCAGCAGCGCACTCACCGTCTCCCAGCACCGACACATATCGTCTGCCAGCAGCGCACACACCATATGCCAGCATCGACACACAACGTCTCCCAGCAGCGACACACACCGTCACCAGGTACGGACATGCACAGTCTCCCAGCACGGACACAAAGCGTCTCCCAGCACAGTCACACAGCGTCTCCCAGCACGGTCACACAGCGTCTCCCAGCACAACACACACCGTCTCCCAGCAGCGACACAAACCGTCTCCAGGCACGGACACAGACCGTCTCCCAGCACGGACACGCACCGTCTCCCAGCACGGACACGCACCGTCTCCCAGCACGGACACACACTGTCTCCCAGCAAGGACACATCGTCTCCCAGCACGGACACACACCGTCTCCCAGCACGGACACACACCTTCTCCCAGCCTGGACACACACCATCTCCCAGCACGGACACACACCGTCTCCCAGAACCGACACACACAGTCTCCCAGCACCAACACACACCGTCTCCCAGCAGCGACACACACCGTCTCCCAGCAGCGACACACGCCGTCTCCAGGCACGGACACAGACTGTCTCCCAGCACGGACACATAACTTCTTGCAGCACGGACACACACCGCCTCCCAACACGGACACACACTGTCTCCCAAAACAGACAAGCCCTGTCTAGCAATGGACACAAACTGTCTCCTAGTGCAGACACAAACCATCTCTCCAAAGAGTCACACACACTCTCTCATAACCAACTCAAACTGTCTCCCAACACTGACACACACTGTCTCCCACCACTGACACACACCGTCTCCCACCACCGACACACACCGTTTCCCAGCACCGACACACACCGTCTCCCAGCAACGACACACATGGTCACCCAGCACGGATACACTCCGTTTCCCAGCACGGACACTCACCGTCTCGCAGCACAGTCACACACCATTAACAAGCACAGTCACACAGCGTTAACAAGCACGGTCACACAGCGTCTCCCAACAGAGACACACACCGTCTCCCAAAACCGACACACACAGTCTACCAGCACCGACACACACCGTCTGCCAGCAGTGACACACACTGTCTCCCAGCAGTGACACACACCGTCTCCAGGCACGGACACAGACCGTCTCCCAGCACGGACACTCACCGTTTCCCAGCACGGACACGCACTGTCTCCCAGCACGGACACACACCGTCTCCCAGCACGGACACTCACCATCTCCCAGCACGGACACACACCGTCTCCCAGCACGGACACACAGCGTATCCCAGCACAGACACACACCGTCTCCCAGCACGGACACACACCATCTCCCAGAACCGACACACACCGTCTCCCAGCACGTACACTCACCGTCTCCCAGAACCGACACACACCGTCTGCCAGAACTGACACACACAGTCTCCCAGCACCGACACACACCGTCTGCCAGCACGGACACACAGCGTCTCCCAGCACAGTCACACTGTGTCTCCCAGCACGGTCACACAGCGTATCCCAGCACAGACACACACCGTTTCTCAGCACGGACACACACCGTCTCCCAGAACCGACACACACCGTCTGCCAGAACCGACACACACAGTCTCCCAGCACCGACACACACCGTCTCCCAGCAGCGACACACACCGACTCCGGGCACGGACACAGACCGTCTCCCAACACGGACACACACCGTCTCCCAGCACGGACACTCACTGTATACCAGAATTGTCACACACCGTCTCCCAGCACGGACACTCACCGTCTCCCAGCACCGACACTCACCGTCTCCCAGCACCGACAATCATCGTCTCCAAGCACCGACACACACCGTCTCCCACAACGGACACTCACCGTCTCCCAGCACGTACACACACCGTCTCCCACCACTGACACACACCGTCTCCCAGCACCGACACACACCTTCTCCCAGCAACGACGCACATGGTCACCCAGCACGGATACACTCCGTCTCCCAGCACGAACACTAACCGTCTCCCAGCACCAACACACTCACCGTCTCCCAGCAAGGACACACACCGTCTTCCACAACGGACACTCACAGTCTCCCAGCATGGACATACACCGTCTCCCAGCACGGTCACACAGCGTCACACAGCACGGACACTCACCGTCTCCAGGCACCAACACACACCATCTCCCAGCACCGACACACACCGTCTCCCAGTACGGACACACACTGTCTCCCAAAACAGACAAGCGTTGTCTAACAACAGAGACAAACCATCTCCCAGCACGGACACACAGCGTCTCCCAGCACAGTCACTCAGTGTCTCCCAGCACGGTCACACAGCGTATCCAAGCACAGACACACACCGTCTCCCAGCACGGACACACACCGTCTCTCCGAAACCGACACACACTGTCTGCCAGAACCGACACACACAGTCTCCCAGCACCGACACACACCGTCTCCCAGCAGCGACACACACTGTCTCCAGGCACAGACACAGACCGTCTCCCAACACGGACACACACCGTCTCCCAGCACGGACACTCACCATCTACCAGCACGGTCACACACCGTCTCCCAACACGGTCACACACCGTCTCCCAGCACGGACACACACCCTCTCCCAGCACGGACACACACCATCTCCCAGCAACGACACACATGGTCACCCAGCATGGATACACTCCGTTTCCCAGCACGGACACTCACCGTCTCCCAGCACGAAAACTAACCGTCTCCCAGCACCAACCCACTCACCGTCTCCCAGCAAGGACACACACCGTCTCCCACAACGGACACTCACCGTCTCCCAGCACGGACCCACACCGTCTCCCAGCACAGTCATACAGCGTCACCCAGCACGGTCACACACTGTCTCCTAGCACTGACACTCAACGTCTCCCACCACGGACACTCATCGTCTCGCAGCACCGACAGACACCGTCTCCCAGCATCAACACACACCGTCTCCCAGCACGGACACTCACCGTTTCCCAGCACGGGCACTCACCGTCTCCCTGCACCGACACACACCGTCTCCCAGCACGGACACTCACCATCTCCCAGCACGGACACACACCGTCTCCCAGCACGGACACACAGCGTATCCCAGCACGGACACACACCGTCTCCCAGCACGGACACACACCGTCTCCCAGAACTGACACACACCGTCTCCCAGCACGTACACTCACCGTCTCCCAGAACCGACACACACCGTCTGCCAGAACTGACACACACAGTCTCCCAGCACCGACACACACCGTCTGCCAGCACGGACACACAGCGTCTCCCAGCACAGTCACACTGTGTCTCCCAGCACGGTCACACAGCGTATCCCAGCACAGACACACACCGTTTCTCAGCACGGACACACACCATCTCCCAGAACCGACACACACAGTCTCCCAGCAGCGACACACACCGTCTCCCAGCAGCGACACACACCGACTCCGGGCACGGACACAGACCGTCTCCCAGCACAGGCACACACCGTCTCCCAGCACGGGCACTCACCGTTTCCCAGCACGGGCACTCACCGTCTCCCTGCACCGACACACACCGTCTCCCAGCACCGACACACCCACCGTCCCCCAACACGGTCATACAGCGTCTCCCAGCACGGACACTCACCATCTCCCAGCACAGACAGACACCGTCTCCCAGCATGGACACTCACCATCTCCCAGCACGGACACTCACCGTATACCAGAATTATCACACATCGTCTCCCAACACGGTCACACACCGTCTCCCAGCACGGAAATACACCTTCTCCCAGCACGGACACACACCGTCTCCCAGCACGGACACTCACCGTCTCCCAGCACCGACACTCACCGTCTCCCAGCACCGACAATCATCGTCTCCAAGCACCGACACACACCGTCTCCCACAACGGACACTCACCGTCTCCCAGCACGGACACACACCGTCTCCCAGCACGGTCACACAGCGTCACCCAGCACGTACACACACCGTCTCCCACCACTGACACACACCGTCTCCCAGCACCGACACACACCTTCTCCCAGCAACGACACACATGGTCACCCAGCACGGATACACTCCGTCTCCCAGCACGAACACTAACCGTCTCCCAGCACCAACACACTCACCGTCTCCCAGCAAGGACACACACCGTCTTCCACAACGGACACTCACAGTCTCCCAGCACGGACATACACCGTCTCCCAGCACGGTCACACAGCGTCACACAGCACGGACACTCACCGTCTCCAGGCACCAACACACACCATCTCCCAGCACCGACACACACCGTCTCCCAGTACGGACACACACTGTCTCCCAAAACAGACAAGCGTTGTCTAACAACAGAGACAAACCATCTCCCAGCACGGACACACAGCGTCTCCCAGCACAGTCACTCAGTGTCTCCCAGCACGGTCACACAGCGTATCCAAGCACAGACACACACCGTCTCCCAGCACGGACACACACCGTCTCTCCGAAACCGACACACACTGTCTGCCAGAACCGACACACACAGTCTCCCAGCACCGACACACACCGTCTCCCAGCAGCGACACACACTGTCTCCAGGCACAGACACTCACCATCTACCAGCACGGTTACACACCGTCTCCCAACACGGTCACACACCATCTCCCAGCACGGACACACACCCTCTCCCAGCACGGACACACACCTTCTCCCAGCAACGACACACATGGTCACCCAGCACGGATACACTCTGTCTCCCAGCACGAACACTAACCGTCTCCCAGCACCAATACACTCACCGTCTCCCAGCAAGGACACACACCGCCTTCCACAACGGACACTCACCGTCTCCCAGCACGGACATACACCGTCTCCCAGCACGGTCACACAGCGTCACCCAGCACGGACACTCACCGTCTCCAGGCACCGACACACACCATCTCCCAGCACCAACACACACCGTCTCCCAGTACGGTCACACAGCGTATCCAAGCACAGACACACACCGTCTCCCAGCACGGACACACACCGTCTCTCCGAAACCGACACACACTGTCTGCCAGGACCGACACACACAGTCTCCCAGCACCGACACACACCGTCTCCCAGCAGCGACACACACCGACTCCGGGCACGGACACAGACCGTCTCCCAACACGGACACTCACCGTCTCCCAGCGCCGAAACTCACCGTCTCTCAGAACCGACACACACCGTATCCCAGCACCGACACACTCAAAGACTCCCAGCACGGACACTCACCATCTCCCAGCACCGACACTAACCGTCTCCCAGCACCAACACACACCGTCTCCCAGCACCGACATAATATCGTCTGCCAGCAGCGCACACACCATCTGCCAGCATCGAAACACACCATCTCCCAGCACATTCACTCGCCGTCTCCCAGCAAGGACAAACACCGTCGCCCAGCACGGACACTCACCATCTCCCAGCACCAACACACACAGTCTCCCAGCACCGACACTCACCGTCTCCCAGTTCGGACACACACCGTCTCCCACAACGGACACTCACCGTCTCCCAGCACGGACACACACCGTCTCCCAGCACGGTCACACAGCGTCACCCAGCACGGTCACACACTGTCTCCTAGCACTGACACTCAACGTCTCCCACCACGGACACTCATTGTCTCTCAGCACCGACAGACACCGTCTCCCAGCATCAACACACACCGTCTCCCAGCACGGGCACTCACCGTTTCCCAGCACGGGCACTCACCGTCTCCCTGCACCGACACACACCGTCTCCCAGCACCGACACACCCACCGTCCCCCAACACGGTCATACAGCGTCTCCCAGCACGGACACTCACCATCTCCCAGCACAGACAGACACTGCTCCCAGCATGGACACTCACCATCTCCCAGCACGGACACACACCGTCTCCCAGTACGGACACACACTGTCTCCCAAAACAGACAAGCCCTGTCTAACAACAGACAAAAACTGTCTCCTAGCACAAACACAAACAATATCCCAGCACAGACACACACCGTTGCCCAGCACCGACACAGTCACTATCTCCCAGCACCGACGCACACAGTCTCCCAACACGGACACTCACCGTCTCCCAGCACTGACACTCACCGTCTCCCAGCACCAACACTAACTGTCTCCCAGCACCGACACACACCGTCACCTAGCAGCGCACATACCGTCTTCCAGCAGCGCACTCACCGTCTCCCAGCACAGACACACACCGTCTCACACCGTCTCCCAGAACCGACACACATGGTCGCCCAGCACCGACATACACAGTCTCCCAACACCGACACACACCGTCTCCCAGCACCGACACACACCGTCTCCCAGCACGGACACACACCGTCTCCCATTACCGACACACACGGTCTCCCAGCATGGACACACTCCGTCTCCCAGCACGGACACTCACAGTCTCCCAGCATGGACACTCACCGTCTCCCAGCACCGACACACATAGTCTCCAAGCACCGACACACACAGTCTCCCAGCACCGACTTACACCGTCTCCCAGCACCGACACACGCCGTCTCCCAGCAGCGACACACGCTGTCTCCCAGCACGGACACTCACCGTCTCCCTGCACAGACACTCACCGTCTCCCAGCACCAACACTAACTGTCTCCCAGCACCGACACACACCGTCACCTAGCAGCGCACATACCGTCTTCCAGCAGCGCACTCACCGTCTCCCAGCACCGACACATATCGTCTGCCAGCAGCGCAGACACTGTCTGTCAGCAGCACACACACCATCTGCCAGCATCGACACACACCGTCTCCCAGCACGTTCACTCGCCGTCTCTCAGCACGGACATACGCTGCCTCCCACCACGGACACTCGCTGTCTCCCAGGACGGACACACACCGTCTCCCACCACCGACACACGCCGTCTCCCAGCATCGACACACACCATCTCCCAGCACGTACACACACCGTCTCCCACCACTGACACACACCGTCTCCCAGCACCGACACACACCATCTCCCAGCACGTACATACACCGTCTCCCAGCACAGACACACACCGTCTCACACCGTCTCCCAGAACCGACACACATGGTCGCCCAGCACCGACATACACAGTCTCCCAACACCGACACACACCGTCTCCCAGCACCGACACACACCGTCTCCCAGCACGGACACACACCGTCTCCCATTACCGACACACACGGTCTCCCAGCATGGACACACTCCGTCTCCCAGCACGGACACTCACAGTCTCCCAGCATGGACACTCACCGTCTCCCAGCACCGACACACATAGTCTCCAAGCACCGACACACACAGTCTCCCAGCACCGACTTACACCGTCTCCCAGCACCGACACACGCCGTCTCCCAGCAGCGACACACGCTGTCTCCCAGCACGGACACTCACCGTCTCCCTGCACAGACACTCACCGTCTCTCAGCACGGACACACACCGTCTCCCAGCACCGACACACACCGTCTCCCAGTACGGACACACACTGTCTCCCAAAACAGACAAGCCCTATCTAACAACAGAGACAAACCATCTCCCAGCACGGACACACTCACCGTTTCCCAGCACCGACGGACACAGTCTCCCAACACGGACACTCACCGTATCCCAGCACCGACACACTCACCGACTCCCAGCACGGACACTCACCATCTCCCTGCACTGACACTAACTGTCTCCCAGCACCGACACTAACCGTCTCCCAGCACCAACACACACCGTCTCCAAGCAGCGCACATACCGTCTGCCAGCAGCGCACTCACAGTCTCCCACCACCGACACACACCGTCTCCCAGCACCGACGCACACCATCTCCCAGCACGTACACACACCGTCTCCCACCACCGACACACACCGTCTCCCAGCACCGACACACACCATCTCCCAGCACAGACACACACCGTCTCACACCGTCTCCCAGAACCAACACACATCATCTCCCAGCACCGACATACACAGTCTCCCAACAGCGACACACACCGTCTCCCAGCACCAACACACACCGTCTCCCAGCACGGACACACACCGTCTCCCATTACCGACACACACGGTCTCCCAGCATGGACACACTCCGTCTCCCAGCACGGACACTCACCGTCTCCCAGCACCGACACACACAGTCTCCAAGCACCGACACACACAGTCTCCCAGCACCGACTTACACCGTCTCCCAGCACCGACACACGCCGTCTCCCAGCACGTACACACACCGTCTCCCACCACCGACACACACCGTCTCCCAGCACCGACACACACCATCTCCCAGCACGTACACACACCGTCTCCCAGCACAGACACACACCGTCTCACACCGTCTCCCAGAACCGACACACATCGTCTCCCAGCACCGACATACACAGTCTCCCAACACCGACACACACCGTCTCCTAGCACCGACACACACCGTCTCCCAGCACGGACACACACCGTCTCCCATTACCGACACACACGGTCTCCCAGCATGGACACACTCCGTCTCCCAGCACGGACACTCACCGTCTCCCAGCACCGACACACACAGTCTCCAAGCGCCGACACACACAGTCTCCCAGCACTGACTTACACTGTCTCCCAGCACCGACACACGCCGTCTCCCAGCAGCGACACACGCTGTCTCCCATCACGGACACTCACCGTCTCCCTGCACGGACACTCACCGTCTCTCAGCACGGACACTCACCGTCTCCCAGCACCGACACACACCGTCTCCCAGTACGGACACACACTGTCTCCCAAAACAGACAAGCCCTATCTAACAACAGAGACAAACCATCTCCCAGCACGGACACACTCACCGTTTCCCAGCACTGACGGACACAGTCTCCCAACACGGACACTCACCGTCTCCCAGCGCCGACACTCACCGTCTCCCAGAACCGACACACATCGTATCCCAGCACCGACACACTTACCGACTCCCAGCACGGACACTCACCATCTCCCAGCACCGACACTCACCGACTCCCGCACGGACACTCACCGTCTCCCAGCACGGACACTCACCGTCTCCCAGCACGGACACACACCATCTCCCAGCAACGACACACATGGTCACCCAGCATGGATACACTCCGTTTCCCAGCACGGACACTCACCGTCTCCCAGCACGAAAACTAACCGTCTCCCAGCACCAACCCACTCACCGTCTCCCAGCAAGGACACACACCGTCTCCCACAACGGACACTCACCGTCTCCCAGCACAGTCATACAGCGTCACCCAGCACGGTCACACACTGTCTCCTAGCACTGACACTCAACGTCTCCCACCACGGACACTCATCGTCTCGCAGCACCGACAGACACCGTCTCCCAGCATCAACACACACCGTCTCCCAGCACGGACACTCACCGTTTCCCAGCACGGGCACTCACCGTCTCCCTGCACCGACACACACCGTCTCCCAGCACGGACACTCACCATCTCCCAGCACGGACACACACCGTCTCCCAGCACGGACACACAGCGTATCCCAGCACGGACACACACCGTCTCCCAGCACGGACACACACCGTCTCCCAGAACTGACACACACCGTCTCCCAGCACGTACACTCACCGTCTCCCAGAACCGACACACACCGTCTGCCAGAACTGACACACACAGTCTCCCAGCACCGACACACACCGTCTGCCAGCACGGACACACAGCGTCTCCCAGCACAGTCACACTGTGTCTCCCAGCACGGTCACACAGCGTATCCCAGCACAGACACACACCGTTTCTCAGCACGGACACACACCATCTCCCAGAACCGACACACACAGTCTCCCAGCACCGACACACACCGTCTCCCAGCAGCGACACACACCGACTCCGGGCACGGACACAGACCGTCTCCCAGCACAGGCACACACCGTCTCCCAGCACGGGCACTCACCGTTTCCCAGCACGGGCACTCACCGTCTCCCTGCACCGACACACACCGTCTCCCAGCACCGACACACCCACCGTCCCCCAACACGGTCATACAGCGTCTCCCAGCACGGACACTCACCATCTCCCAGCACAGACAGACACCGTCTCCCAGCATGGACACTCACCATCTCCCAGCACGGACACTCACCGTATACCAGAATTATCACACATCGTCTCCCAACACGGTCACACACCGTCTCCCAGCACGGAAATACACCTTCTCCCAGCACGGACACACACCGTCTCCCAGCACGGACACTCACCGTCTCCCAGCACCGACACTCACCGTCTCCCAGCACCGACAATCATCGTCTCCAAGCACCGACACACACCGTCTCCCACAACGGACACTCACCGTCTCCCAGCACGGACACACACCGTCTCCCAGCACGGTCACACAGCGTCACCCAGCACGTACACACACCGTCTCCCACCACTGACACACACCGTCTCCCAGCACCGACACACACCTTCTCCCAGCAACGACACACATGGTCACCCAGCACGGATACACTCCGTCTCCCAGCACGAACACTAACCGTCTCCCAGCACCAACACACTCACCGTCTCCCAGCAAGGACACACACCGTCTTCCACAACGGACACTCACAGTCTCCCAGCACGGACATACACCGTCTCCCAGCACGGTCACACAGCGTCACACAGCACGGACACTCACCGTCTCCAGGCACCAACACACACCATCTCCCAGCACCGACACACACCGTCTCCCAGCACGGACATACACCGTCTCCCAGCACGGACACTCACCGTCTCCCAGCACGGACACACACCGTCTCCCAGTACGGACACACACTGTCTCCCAAAACAGACAAGCCCTGTCTAACAACAGACACAAACTGTCTCCTAGCAGAAACACAAACCATCTCCCAGCACCGATACACTCACCGTCTCCCAGCACCGACGCACACAGTTTCCCAACACGGACACTAACTGTCTCCCAGCACCGACACTCACCGTCTCCCAGCACGGGCACTCACCATCTCCCAGCACCGACACACACCGTCTCCCAGCACCGACACACCCACCGTCCCCTAACACGGTCATTCAGCGTCTCCCAGCACGGACACTCACCGTCTCCCAGCACGGACAGACACCGTCTCCCAGCACGGACACTCACCGTCTCCCAGCACAGACAGACACCGTCTCCCAGCACGGACACTCACCGTCTCCCAGCACGGACACACACCGTCTCCCAGTACGGACACACACTGTCTCCCAAAACAGACAAGCCCTGTCTAACAACAGACACAAACTGTCTCCTAGCAGAAACACAAACCATCTCCCAGCACCGATACACTCACCGTCTCCCAGCACCGACGCACACAGTTTCCCAACACGGACACTAACTGTCTCCCAGCACCGACACTCACCGTCTCCCAGCACGGGCACTCACCATCTCCCAGCACCGACACACACCGTCTCCCAGCACCGACACACCCACCGTCCCCTAACACGGTCATTCAGCGTCTCCCAGCACGGACACTCACCGTCTCCCAGCACGGACAGACACCGTCTCCCAGCACGGACACTCACCGTCTCCCAGCACAGACAGACACCGTCTCCCAGCACGGACACTCACCGTCTCCCAGCACGGACACACACCGTCTCCCAGTACGGACACACACTGTCTCCCAAAACAGACAAGCCCTGTCTAACAACAGACACAAACTGTCTCCTAGCAGAAACACAAACCATCTCCCAGCACCGATACACTCACCGTCTCCCAGCACCGACGCACACAGTTTCCCAACACGGACACTAACTGTCTCCCAGCACGGACACTCACCATCTCCCAGCACCGACACTAACCGTCTCCCAGCACCGACACGCACCGTCTCCAAGCAGCGCACATACCGTCTGCCAGCAGCGCACACACCATCTGCCAGCATCGGCACACACCGTCTCCCAGCAGCGACACACACCGTAACCAGGTACGGACATGCACAGTCTCCCAGCACAGACACACAGCGTCTCCCAGCACAGTCACACAGCGTCTCCCAGCACGGTCACACAGCGTCTCCCAGCACAGACACACACCGTCTCCCAGCAGCGACACACACCGTCCCCAGGCACGGACACAGACCGTCTCCCAGCACGGACACGCACCGTCTCCCAGCAAGGACAAGCACCGTCTCCCAGCAAGGACACAAACCGTCTCCCAGAACCGACACACATCGTCTCCCAGCACCGACATACACAGTCTCCCAGCACCGACGCACACCGTCTCCCAGCAGCGACACACATCATCTCCAGTTACGGACACAGACCATCTCCCAGCACGGACACACACCGTCTCCCAGCACGGACACACACCGTCTCCCAGCAAGGACACACACCGTCTCCCAGTACCGACACACATCATCTCCCAGCATCGACATACACAGTCTCCCAGCACCGACACACACCGTCTCCCAGCAGCGACACACACCATCTCCCAGCACCGACACACACCGTCTCACAGCAGCGACACACACCGCCTCCAGGCAAGGACACAGACCTTCTCCCAACACGGACACACACCATCTCCCAACACGGACACACACCATCTCCCAGCACGGACACTCACCGTCTACCAGCACGGTCACACACCGTCTCCCAACACGGTCACACACCGTCTCCCAGCACGGACACACACCGTCTCCCAGCACGGACACACACCTTCTCCCAGCACGGACACACACCATCTCCCAGCACGGACACACACCGTCTCCCAGCACGGACACACACCGTCTCCCAGAACCGACACACACAGTCTCCCAGCACCGACACACACCGTCTCCCAGCAGCGACACACACCGTCTCCCAGCAGCGACACACACCGTCTCCAGGCACGGACACAGACCGTCTCCCAGCACGGACACATACTTTCTCGCAGCACGGACACACACCGCCTCTGAACACGGACACACACTGTCTCCCAAAACAGACAAGCCCTGTCTAGCAACGGACACAAACTGTCTCCTAGTGCAGACACAAACCATCTCTCCAAAGAGTCACACACACTCTCTCATAACCGACTCAAACTGTCTCCCAACACTGACACACACCGTCTCCCACCACTGACACACACCGTCTCCCACCACCGACACACACCGTTTCCCAGCACCGACACACACCGTCTCCCAGCAACGACACACATGGTCACCCAGCACGGATACACTCCGTTTCCCAGCACGGACACTCACCGTCTCGCAGCACGAAAACTAACCGTCTCCCAGCACCAACCCACTCACCGTCTCCCAGCAAGGACACACACCGTCTCCCACAACGGACACTCACCGTCTCCCAGCACGGACACACACCGTCTCCTAGCACTGACACTCAACATCTTCCAGCACGGACACTCACCGTCTCCTAGCACGGACACTCACCGTCTCCAGGCACCGACACACACCGTCTCCCAGAACCGACACACACCGTCTCCCAGCAGCGACACACACAGTCTACAAGCACCGACACACACCGTCTCCCAGCAGCGACACACACCGTCTCCCAGCAGCGACACACACCGTCTCCAGGCACGGACACACAGCGTCTCCCAGCACAGTCACACACCATTAACAAGCACAGTCACACAGCGTTAACAAGCACGGTCACACAGCGTCTCCCAGCAGAGACACACACCGTCTCCCAACACGGACACACACTGTCTCCCAAAACAGACAAGCCCTGTCTAGCAACGGACACAAACTGTCTCCTAGCGCAGACACAAACCATCTTTCCAAAGAGTCACACACAGTCTCTCATAACCGACTCAAACTATCTCCCAACACTGACACACACTGTCAGCAAGCACAGACACAACTGTCTCCCAAAACAGAAACACACTGTCTCCCAGCAGAGACACAAAACTTTTCCCAGAACAGACTCACAAGAGATTCCCAACACAGACACGCAATGCCTCCTAGCGAGGACACACACTATATCCCAGCACGAACAGAGTATCTTCCAGCACGTACACGCACTCTGTTCTAGCATGGACAGGCACTCTGTCGCAGCACAAAAACACACAGTCTTCCGAGGCAGACACACACTGTCTGCCAGCAGAGACTCACAGTGTCTCCAAACAATGATACAAACTGTCCCCAACACAGACACACACTGACTCCCACTACCGACACACACCGTCTCCCACCACCGACACACACCGTCTCCCAGCACCAACACACACCGTCTCCCAGCACCGAAACTCACCGTCTCCCAGCACCGACACACACCGTCTCACAGCAGCGACACACACCGTCTCACAGCAGCGGCACACACCGCCTCCAGGCAAGGACACAGACCTTCTCCCAACACGGACACACACCATCTCCCAGCACGGACACTCACCGTCTACCAGCACGGTCACACACCATCTCCCAACACGGTCACACATCGTCTCCCAGCACGGACACACACCGTCTCCCAGCACGGACACACACCTTCTCCCAGCCCGGACACACACCATCTCCCAGCACGGACACACACCGTCTCCCAGAACCGACACACACAGTCTCCCAGCACCAACACACACCGTCTCCCAGCAGCGACACACACCGTCTCCCAGCAGCGACACACGCCGTCTCCAGGCACGGACACAGACTGTCTCCCAGCACGGACACATAACTTCTTGCAGCACGGACACACACCGCCTCCCAACACGGACACACACTGTCTCCCAAAACAGACAAGCCCTGTCTAGCAATGGACACAAACTGTCTCCTAGTGCAGACACAAACCATCTCTCCAAAGAGTCACACACACTCTCTCATAACCAACTCAAACTGTCTCCCAACACTGACACACACTGTCTCCCAACAACGACACTCACTGTCTCCCAGCACCGACAAACCCCCTCTCCCAGCACCGACACACACCATTTCCCAGCACCTACACACACTGTCTCCCAGCACCTACACATGCCGTCTCCCATCACCGACACACGCGGTCTACCAGCATGGACACACTCCGTCTCCCAGCATGGACACTCACCGTCTCCCAGCACCGACACTCTCAGTCTCCAAGCACCGACACACACAGTCTCCCAGCACCGACTTACACCGTCTCCCAGCACCCACACACGCCGTCTCCCAGCAGCGACACACACTGTCTCCCAGCAGTGACACACACCATCTCCAGCACGGACAAACGCTGTCTCCCAGCACGGACACTCACTGTCTCCTAGCACCGACACACATGGTCACCCACCACGGATACACTCCGTCTCCCAGCACGGAAACTAACCGTCTCCCAGCACCAACCCACTCACCGTCTCCCAGCAAGGACACACACCGTCTCCCACAACGGACACTCACTGTCTCGCAGCACGGTCACACACTGTCTCCCAGCACTGACACTCAACATCTCCCAGCACTGACACTCACCGTCTCCCAGCACGAAAACTAACCGTCTCCCAGCACCAACCCACTCACTGTCTCCCAGCACTGACACTCAACATCTCCCAGCAAGGACACACACCGTCTCCCACAACGGACACACACCATCTCCCAGCACGGACACACAACGTCTCCCAGCACAGACACACACCGTCTCCCAGCACGGTCACACAGCGTCACCCAGCACAGTCACACACTGTCTCCCAGCCCTGACACTCAACGTCTCCCAGCACGGACACTCACCGTCTCCCAGCACCAACACTCACCGTCTCCCAGCACCGACACACACCGTCTCCCAGCACCGACACTCACCATCTCCCAGCACGGACACTCACCATCTCCCAGCACCGACACACACCATCTCCCAGCACCGACACACCCACCGTCCCCTAACACGGTCATACAGCGTCGCCCAGCACGGACACTCACCGTCGCCCAGCACGGACAGACACCGTCTCCCAGCACGGACACTCACCGTCTCCCAGTACGGACACACACTGTCTCCCAAAACAGACAAGCCCTGTCTAACAACAGACACAAATTATCTCCTAGCAGAAACACAAACCATCTCCCAGCACCGATACACTCACCGTCTCCCAGCCCCGACGCACACAGTTTCCCAACACGGACACTAACCGTCTCCCAGCACCGACACTCACCGTCTCCCAGCACGGACACTCACCATCTCCCAGCACCGACACTAACCGTCTCCCAGCACCGACACACACCGTCTCCAAGCAGCGCACATACCGTCTGCCAGCAGCGCACTCACCGTCTCCCAGCACCGACACATATCGTCTGCCAGCAGCGCACACACCATATGCCAGCATCGACACACAACGTCTCCCAGCAGCGACACACACCGTCACCAGGTACGGACATGCACAGTCTCCCAGCACGGACACAAAGCGTCTCCCAGCACAGTCACACAGCGTCTCCCAGCACGGTCACACAGCGTCTCCCAGCACAACACACACCGTCTCCCAGCAGCGACACAAACCGTCTCCAGGCACGGACACAGACCGTCTCCCAGCACGGACACGCACCGTCTCCCAGCACGGACACGCACCGTCTCCCAGCACGGACACACACTGTCTCCCAGCAAGGACACATCGTCTCCCAGCACGGACACACACCGTCTCCCAGCACGGACACACACCTTCTCCCAGCCTGGACACACACCATCTCCCAGCACGGACACACACCGTCTCCCAGAACCGACACACACAGTCTCCCAGCACCAACACACACCGTCTCCCAGCAGCGACACACACCGTCTCCCAGCAGCGACACACGCCGTCTCCAGGCACGGACACAGACTGTCTCCCAGCACGGACACATAACTTCTTGCAGCACGGACACACACCGCCTCCCAACACGGACACACACTGTCTCCCAAAACAGACAAGCCCTGTCTAGCAATGGACACAAACTGTCTCCTAGTGCAGACACAAACCATCTCTCCAAAGAGTCACACACACTCTCTCATAACCAACTCAAACTGTCTCCCAACACTGACACACACTGTCTCCCACCACTGACACACACCGTCTCCCACCACCGACACACACCGTTTCCCAGCACCGACACACACCGTCTCCCAGCAACGACACACATGGTCACCCAGCACGGATACACTCCGTTTCCCAGCACGGACACTCACCGTCTCGCAGCACAGTCACACACCATTAACAAGCACAGTCACACAGCGTTAACAAGCACGGTCACACAGCGTCTCCCAACAGAGACACACACCGTCTCCCAAAACCGACACACACAGTCTACCAGCACCGACACACACCGTCTGCCAGCAGTGACACACACTGTCTCCCAGCAGTGACACACACCGTCTCCAGGCACGGACACAGACCGTCTCCCAGCACGGACACTCACCGTTTCCCAGCACGGACACGCACTGTCTCCCAGCACGGACAAACACCGTCTCCCAGCACGGACACTCACCATCTCCCAGCACGGACACACACCGTCTCCCAGCACGGACACACAGCGTATCCCAGCACAGACACACACCGTCTCCCAGCACGGACACACACCATCTCCCAGAACCGACACACACCGTCTCCCAGCACGTACACTCACCGTCTCCCAGAACCGACACACACCGTCTGCCAGAACTGACACACACAGTCTCCCAGCACCGACACACACCGTCTGCCAGCACGGACACACAGCGTCTCCCAGCACAGTCACACTGTGTCTCCCAGCACGGTCACACAGCGTATCCCAGCACAGACACACACCGTTTCTCAGCACGGACACACACCGTCTCCCAGAACCGACACACACCGTCTGCCAGAACCGACACACACAGTCTCCCAGCACCGACACACACCGTCTCCCAGCAGCGACACACACCGACTCCGGGCACGGACACAGACCGTCTCCCAACACGGACACACACCGTCTCCCAGCACGGACACTCACTGTATACCAGAATTGTCACACACCGTCTCCCAGCACGGACACTCACCGTCTCCCAGCACCGACACTCACCGTCTCCCAGCACCGACAATCATCGTCTCCAAGCACCGACACACACCGTCTCCCACAACGGACACTCACCGTCTCCCAGCACGTACACACACCGTCTCCCACCACTGACACACACCGTCTCCCAGCACCGACACACACCTTCTCCCAGCAACGACGCACATGGTCACCCAGCACGGATACACTCCGTCTCCCAGCACGAACACTAACCGTCTCCCAGCACCAACACACTCACCGTCTCCCAGCAAGGACACACACCGTCTTCCACAACGGACACTCACAGTCTCCCAGCATGGACATACACCGTCTCCCAGCACGGTCACACAGCGTCACACAGCACGGACACTCACCGTCTCCAGGCACCAACACACACCATCTCCCAGCACCGACACACACCGTCTCCCAGTACGGACACACACTGTCTCCCAAAACAGACAAGCGTTGTCTAACAACAGAGACAAACCATCTCCCACCACGGACACACAGCGTCTCCCAGCACAGTCACTCAGTGTCTCCCAGCACGGTCACACAGCGTATCCAAGCACAGACACACACCGTCTCCCAGCACGGACACACACCGTCTCTCCGAAACCGACACACACTGTCTGCCAGAACCGACACACACAGTCTCCCAGCACCGACACACACCGTCTCCCAGCAGCGACACACACTGTCTCCAGGCACAGACACAGACCGTCTCCCAACACGGACACACACCGTCTCCCAGCACGGACACTCACCATCTACCAGCACGGTTACACACCGTCTCCCAACACGGTCACACACCATCTCCCAGCACGGACACACACCCTCTCCCAGCACGGACACACACCTTCTCCCAGCAACGACACACATGGTCACCCAGCACGGATACACTCTGTCTCCCAGCACGAACACTAACCGTCTCCCAGCACCAATACACTCACCGTCTCCCAGCAAGGACACACACCGCCTTCCACAACGGACACTCACCGTCTCCCAGCACGGACATACACCGTCTCCCAGCACGGTCACACAGCGTCACCCAGCACGGACACTCACCGTCTCCAGGCACCGACACACACCATCTCCCAGCACCAACACACACCGTCTCCCAGTACGGTCACACAGCGTATCCAAGCACAGACACACACCGTCTCCCAGCACGGACACACACCGTCTCTCCGGCACGGACACAGACCGTCTCCCAACACGGACACTCACCGTCTCCCAGCGCCGAAACTCACCGTCTCTCAGAACCGACACACACCGTATCCCAGCACCGACACACTCAAAGACTCCCAGCACGGACACTCACCATCTCCCAGCACCGACACTAACCGTCTCCCAGCACCAACACACACCGTCTCCCAGCACCGACATAATATCGTCTGCCAGCAGCGCACACACCATCTGCCAGCATCGAAACACACCATCTCCCAGCACATTCACTCGCCGTCTCCCAGCAAGGACAAACACCGTCGCCCAGCACGGACACTCACCATCTCCCAGCACCAACACACACAGTCTCCCAGCACCGACACTCACCGTCTCCCAGTTCGGACACACACCGTCTCCCACAACGGACACTCACCGTCTCCCAGCACGGACACACACCGTCTCCCAGCACGGTCACACAGCGTCACCCAGCACGGTCACACACTGTCTCCTAGCACTGACACTCAACGTCTCCCACCACGGACACTCATTGTCTCTCAGCACCGACAGACACCGTCTCCCAGCATCAACACACACCGTCTCCCAGCACGGGCACTCACCGTTTCCCAGCACGGGCACTCACCGTCTCCCTGCACCGACACACACCGTCTCCCAGCACCGACACACCCACCGTCCCCCAACACGGTCATACAGCGTCTCCCAGCACGGACACTCACCATCTCCCAGCACAGACAGACACTGCTCCCAGCATGGACACTCACCATCTCCCAGCACGGACACACACCGTCTCCCAGTACGGACACACACTGTCTCCCAAAACAGACAAGCCCTGTCTAACAACAGACAAAAACTGTCTCCTAGCACAAACACAAACAATATCCCAGCACAGACACACACCGTTGCCCAGCACCGACACAGTCACTATCTCCCAGCACCGACGCACACAGTCTCCCAACACGGACACTCACCGTCTCCCAGCACTGACACTCACCGTCTCCCAGCACCAACACTAACTGTCTCCCAGCACCGACACACACCGTCACCTAGCAGCGCACATACCGTCTTCCAGCAGCGCACTCACCGTCTCCCAGCACAGACACACACCGTCTCACACCGTCTCCCAGAACCGACACACATGGTCGCCCAGCACCGACATACACAGTCTCCCAACACCGACACACACCGTCTCCCAGCACCGACACACACCGTCTCCCAGCACGGACACACACCGTCTCCCATTACCGACACACACGGTCTCCCAGCATGGACACACTCCGTCTCCCAGCACGGACACTCACAGTCTCCCAGCATGGACACTCACCGTCTCCCAGCACCGACACACATAGTCTCCAAGCACCGACACACACAGTCTCCCAGCACCGACTTACACCGTCTCCCAGCACCGACACACGCCGTCTCCCAGCAGCGACACACGCTGTCTCCCAGCACGGACACTCACCGTCTCCCTGCACAGACACTCACCGTCTCCCAGCACCAACACTAACTGTCTCCCAGCACCGACACACACCGTCACCTAGCAGCGCACATACCGTCTTCCAGCAGCGCACTCACCGTCTCCCAGCACCGACACATATCGTCTGCCAGCAGCGCAGACACTGTCTGTCAGCAGCACACACACCATCTGCCATCATCGACACACACCGTCTCCCAGCACGTTCACTCGCCGTCTCTCAGCACGGACATACGCTGCCTCCCACCACGGACACTCGCTGTCTCCCAGGACGGACACACACCGTCTCCCACCACCGACACACGCCGTCTCCCAGCATCGACACACACCATCTCCCAGCACGTACACACACCGTCTCCCACCACTGACACACACCGTCTCCCAGCACCGACACACACCATCTCCCAGCACGTACATACACCGTCTCCCAGCACAGACACACACCGTCTCACACCGTCTCCCAGAACCGACACACATGGTCGCCCAGCACCGACATACACAGTCTCCCAACACCGACACACACCGTCTCCCAGCACCGACACACACCGTCTCCCAGCACGGACACACACCGTCTCCCATTACCGACACACACGGTCTCCCAGCATGGACACACTCCGTCTCCCAGCACGGACACTCACAGTCTCCCAGCATGGACACTCACCGTCTCCCAGCACCGACACACATAGTCTCCAAGCACCGACACACACAGTCTCCCAGCACCGACTTACACCGTCTCCCAGCACCGACACACGCCGTCTCCCAGCAGCGACACACGCTGTCTCCCAGCACGGACACTCACCGTCTCCCTGCACAGACACTCACCGTCTCTCAGCACGGACACACACCGTCTCCCAGCACCGACACACACCGTCTCCCAGTACGGACACACACTGTCTCCCAAAACAGACAAGCCCTATCTAACAACAGAGACAAACCATCTCCCAGCACGGACACACTCACCGTTTCCCAGCACCGACGGACACCGACTCCCAGCACGGACACTCACCATCTCCCTGCACTGACACTAACTGTCTCCCAGCACCGACACTAACCGTCTCTCCCAGCACCAACACACACCGTCTCCAAGCAGCGCACATACCGTCTGCCAGCAGCGCACTCACAGTCTCCCACCACCGACACACACCGTCTCCCAGCACCGACGCACACCATCTCCCAGCACGTACACACACCGTCTCCCACCACCGACACACACCGTCTCCCAGCACCGACACCACACCATCTCCCAGCACAGACACACACCGTCTCACACCGTCTCCCAGAACCAACACACATCATCTCCCAGCACCGACATACACAGTCTCCCAACAGCGACACACACCGTCTCCCAGCACCAACACACACCGTCTCCCAGCACGGACACACACCGGTCTCCCATTACCGACACACACGGTCTCCCAGCATGGACACACTCCGTCTCCCAGCACGGACACTCACCGTCTCCCAGCACCGACACACACAGTCTCCAAGCACCGACACACACAGTCTCCCAGCACCGACTTACACCGTCTCCCAGCACCGACACACGCCGTCTCCCAGCACGTACACACACCGTCTCCCACCACCGACACACACCGTCTCCCAGCACCGACACACACCATCTCCCAGCACGTACACACACCGTCTCCCAGCACAGACACACACCGTCTCACACCGTCTCCCAGAACCGACACACATCGTCTCCCAGCACCGACATACACAGTCTCCCAACACCGACAGCACACCGTCTCCTAGCACCGACACCACACCGTCTCCCAGCACGGACACACACCGTCTCCCATTACCGACACACAACGGTCTCCCAGCATGGACACACTCCGTCTCCCCAGCACGGACACCTCACCGTCTCCCAGCACCGACACACACAGTCTCCAAGCGCCGACACACACAGTCTCCCAGCACTGACTTACACTGTCTCCCCAGCACCGACACACGCCGTCTCCCAGCAGCGACACACGCTGTCTCCCATCACGGACACTCACCGTCTCCCTGCACGGACACTCACCGTCTCTCAGCACGGACACTCACCGTCTCCCAGCACCGACACACACCGTCTCCCAGTACGGACACACACTGTCTCCCAAAAACAGACAAGCCCTATCTAACAACAGAGACCAAACCATCTCCCAGCACGGACACACACTCACCGTTTCCCAGCACTGACGGACCACAGTCTCCCAACACGGACACTCACCGTCTCCCAGCGCCGACACTCACCGTCTCCCAGAACCGACACACATCGTATCCCAGCACCGACACACTTACCGACTCCCAGCACGGACACTCACCATCTCCCAGCACCGACACTCACCGACTCCCGCACGGACACTCACCGTCTCCCAGCACGGACACTCACCGTCTCCCAGCACGGACACACACCATCTCCCAGCAACGACACACATGGTCACCCAGCATGGATACACTCCGTTTCCCAGCACGGACACTCACCGTCTCCCAGCACGAAAACTAACCGTCTCCCAGCACCAACCCACTCACCGTCTCCCAGCAAGGACACACACCGTCTCCCACAACGGACACCTCACCGTCTCCCAGCACGGACCCACACCCGTCTCCCAGCACAGTCATACAGCGTCACCCAGCACGGTCACGACACTGGTCTCCTAGCACTGACAACTCAACGTCTCCCACCACGGACACCTCATCGTCTCGCAGCACCTGACAGACACCGTCTCCCAGCATCAACACACACCGTCTCCCAGCACGGACACTCACCGTTTTCCCAGCACGGGCACTCACCGTCTCCCTGCACCTGACACACACCGTCTCCCAGCACGGACACTCACCATCTCCCAGCACGGACACAACACCGTCGTCCCAGCACGGACACACAGCGTATCCCCAGCACGGACACACACCGTCTCCCCAGCACGGACACACACCGTCTCCCAGAACTGACACACACCCGTCTCCCAGCACGTACACTCACCGTCTCCCAGAACCGACACACACCGTCTGCCAGAACTGACACACACAGTCTCCCAGCACCGACACACACCGTCTGCCCAGCACGGACACACAGCGTCTCCCAGCACAGTCACACTGTGTCTCCCAGCACGGTCACACAGCGTATCCCAGCACAGACACACACCGTTTCTCAGCACGGACACACACCATCTCCCAGAACCGACACACACAGTCTCCCAGCACCGACACACACCGTCTCCCAGCAGCGACACACACCGACTCCGGGCACGGACACAGACCGTCTCCCAGCACAGGCACACACCGTCTCCCAGCACGGGCACTCACCGTTTCCCAGCACGGGCACTCACCGTCTCCCTGCACCGACACACACCGTCTCCCAGCACCGACACACCCACCGTCCCCCAACACGGTCATACAGCGTCTCCCAGCACGGACACTCACCATCTCCCAGCACAGACAGACACCGTCTCCCAGCATGGACACTCACCATCTCCCAGCACGGACACTCACCGTATACCAGAATTATCACACATCGTCTCCCAACACGGTCACACACCGTCTCCCAGCACGGAAATACACCTTCTCCCAGCACGGACACACACCGTCTCCCAGCACGGACACTCACCGTCTCCCAGCACCGACACTCACCGTCTCCCAGCACCGACAATCATCGTCTCCAAGCACCGACACACACCGTCTCCCACAACGGACACTCATCCGTCTCCCAGCACGGACACACACCGTCTCCCAGCACGGTCACACAGCGTCACCCAGCACGTACACACACCGTCTCCCACCACTGACACACACCGTCTCCCAGCACCGACACACACCTTCTCCCAGCAACGACACACATGGTCACCCAGCACGGATACACTCCGTCTCCCAGCACGAACACTAACCGTCTCCCAGCACCAACACACTCACCGTCTCCCAGCAAGGACACACACCGTCTTCCACAACGGACACTCACAGTCTCCCCAGCACGGACATACACCGTCTCCCAGCACGGTCACACAGCGTCACACAGCACGGACACTCACCGTCTCCAGGCACCAACACACACCATCTCCCAGCACCGACACACACCGTCTCCCAGTACGGACACACACTGTCTCCCAAAACAGACAAGCGTTGTCTAACAACAGAGACAAACCATCTCCCAGCACGGACACACAGCGTCTCCCAGCACAGTCACTCAGTGTCTCCCAGCACGGTCACACAGCGTATCCAAGCACAGACACACACCGTCTCCCAGCACGGACACACACCGTCTCTCCGAAACCGACACACACTGTCTGCCAGAACCGACACACACAGTCTCCCAGCACCGGACACACACCGTCTCCCAGCAGCGACACACACTGTCTCCAGGCACAGACACAGACCGTCTCCCAACACGGACACACACCGTCTCCCAGCACGGACACTCACCATCTACCAGCACGGTTACACACCGTCTCCCAACACGGTCACACACCATCTCCCAGCACGGACACACACACCTCTCCCAGCACGGACACACACCTTCTCCCAGCAACGACACACATGGTCACCCAGCACGGATACACTCTGTCTCCCAGCACGAACACTAACCGTCTCCCAGCACCAATACACTCACCGTCTCCCAGCAAGGACACACACCCGCCCTTCCACAACGGACACTCACCGTCTCCCAGCACGGACATACACCGTCTCCCAGCACGGTCACACAGCGTCACCCAGCACGGACACTCACCGTCTCCAGGCACCGACACACACCATCTCCCAGCACCAACACACACCGTCTCCCAGTACGGTCACACAGCGTATCCAAGCACAGACACACACCGTCTCCCAGCACGGACACACACACCGTCTCTCCGAAACCGACACACACTGTCTGCCAGGACCGACACACACAGTCTCCCAGCACCGACACACACCGTCTCCCAGCAGCGACACACACCGACTCCGGGCACGGACACAGACCGTCTCCCCAACACGGACACTCACCGTCTCCCAGCGCCGAAACTCACCGTCTCTCAGAACCGACACACACCGTATCCCAGCACCGACACACTCAAAGACTCCCAGCACGGACACTCACCATCTCCCAGCACCGACACTAACCGTCTCCCAGCACCAAACACACACCGTCTCCCAGCACCGACATAATATCGTCTGCCAGCAGCGCACACACCATCTGCCAGCATCGAAACACACCATCTCCAGCACATTCACTCGCCGTCTCCCAGCAAGGACAAACACCGTCGCCCAGCACGGACACTCACCATCTCCCAGCACCAACACACACACAGTCTCCCAGCACCGACACTCACCGTCTCCCAGTTCGGACACACACCGTCTCCCACAACGGACACTCACCGTCTCCCAGCACGGACACACACCGTCTCCCAGCACGGTCACACAGCGTCACCCAGCACGGTCACACACTGTCTCCTAGCACTGACACTCAACGTCTCCCACCACGGACACTCATTGTCTCTCAGCACCGACAGACACCGTCTCCCAGCATCAACACACACCGTCTCCCAGCACGGGCACTCACCGTTTCCCAGCACGGGCACTCACCGTCTCCCTGCACCGACACACACCGTCTCCCAGCACCGACACACCCACCGTCCCCCAACACGGTCATACAGCGTCTCCCAGCACGGACACTCACCATCTCCCAGCACAGACAGACACTGCTCCCAGCATGGACACTCACCATCTCCCAGCACGGACACACACCGTCTCCCAGTACGGACACACACTGTCTCCCAAAACAGACAAGCCCTGTCTAACAACAGACAAAAACTGTCTCCTAGCACAAACACAAACAATATCCCAGCACAGACACACACCGTTGCCCAGCCACCGACACAGTCACTATCTCCCAGCACCGACGCACACAGTCTCCCAACACGGACACTCACCGTCTCCCAGCACTGACACTCACCGTCTCCCAGCACCAACACTAACTGTCTCCCAGCACCGACACACACCGTCACCTAGCAGCGCACATACCGTCTTCCAGCAGCGCAGCTCACCGTCTCCCAGCACAGACACACACCGTCTCACACCGTCTCCCAGAACCGACACACATGGTCGCCCAGCACCGACATACACAGTCTCCCAACACCGACACACACCGTCTCCCAGCACCGACACACACCGTCTCCCAGCACGGACACACACCGTCTCCCATTACCGACACACACGGTCTCCCAGCATGGACACACTCCGTCTCCCAGCACGGACACTCACAGTCTCCCAGCATGGACACTCACCGTCTCCCAGCACCGACACACATAGTCTCCAAGCCACCGACACACACAGTCTCCCAGCACCGACTTACACCGTCTCCCAGCACCGACACACGCCCGTCTCCCAGCAGCGACACACGCTGTCTCCCAGCACGGACACTCACACGTCTCCCTGCACAGACACTCACCGTCTCCCAGCACCAACACTAACTGTCTCCCAGCACCGACACACACCGTCACCTAGCAGCGCACATACCGTCTTCCAGCAGCGCACTCACCGTCTCCCAGCACCGACACATATCGTCTGCCAGCAGCGCAGACACTGTCTGTCAGCAGCACACACACCATCTGCCAGCATCGACACACACCGTCTCCCAGCACGTTCACTCGCCGTCTCTCAGCACGGACATACGCTGCCTCCCACCACGGACACTCGCTGTCTCCCAGGACGGACACACACCGTCTCCCACCACCGACACACGCCGTCTCCCAGCATCGACACACACCATCTCCCAGCACGTACACACACCGTCTCCCACCACTGACACACACCGTCTCCCAGCACCGACACACACCATCTCCCAGCACGTACATACACCCGTCTCCCAGCACAGACACACACCGTCTCACACCGTCTCCCAGAACCGACACACATGGTCGCCCAGCACCGACATACACAGTCTCCCAACACCGACACACACCGTCTCCCAGCACCGACACACACCGTCTCCCAGCACGGACACACACCGTCTCCCATTACCGACACACACGGTCTCCCAGCATGGACACACTCCGTCTCCCAGCACGGACACTCACAGTCTCCCAGCATGGACACTCACCGTCTCCCAGCACCGACACACATAGTCTCCAAGCACCGACACACACAGTCTCCCAGCACCGACTTACACCGTCTCCCAGCACCGACACACGCCGTCTCCCAGCAGCGACACACGCTGTCTCCCAGCACGGACACTCACCGTCTCCCTGCACAGACACTCACCGTCTCTCAGCACGGACACACACCGTCTCCCAGCACCGACACACACCGTCTCCCAGTACGGACACACACTGTCTCCCAAAACAGACAAGCCCTATCTAACAACAGAGACAAACCATCTCCCAGCACGGACACACTCACCGTTTCCCAGCACCGACGGACACAGTCTCCCAACACGGACACTCACCGTATCCCAGCACCGACACACTCACCGACTCCCAGCACGGACACTCACCATCTCCCTGCACTGACACTAACTGTCTCCCAGCACCGACACTAACCGTCTCCCAGCACCAACACACACCGTCTCCAAGCAGCGCACATACCGTCTGCCAGCAGCGCACTCACAGTCTCCCACCACCGACACACACCGTCTCCCAGCACCGACGCACACCATCTCCCAGCACGTACACACACCGTCTCCCACCACCGACACACACCGTCTCCCAGCACCGACACACACCATCTCCCAGCACAGACACACACCGTCTCACACCGTCTCCCAGAACCAACACACATCATCTCCCAGCACCGACATACACAGTCTCCCAACAGCGACACACACCGTCTCCCAGCACCAACACACACCGTCTCCCAGCACGGACACACACCGTCTCCCATTACCGACACACACGGTCTCCCAGCATGGACACACTCCGTCTCCCAGCACGGACACTCACCGTCTCCCAGCACCGACACACACAGTCTCCAAGCACCGACACACACAGTCTCCCAGCACCGACTTACACCGTCTCCCAGCACCGACACACGCCGTCTCCCAGCACGTACACACACCGTCTCCCACCACCGACACACACCGTCTCCCAGCACCGACACACACCATCTCCCAGCACGTACACACACCGTCTCCCAGCACAGACACACACCGTCTCACACCGTCTCCCAGAACCGACACACATCGTCTCCCAGCACCGACATACACAGTCTCCCAACACCGACACACACCGTCTCCTAGCACCGACACACACCGTCTCCCAGCACGGACACACACCGTCTCCCATTACCGACACACACGGTCTCCCAGCATGGACACACTCCGTCTCCCAGCACGGACACTCACCGTCTCCCAGCACCGACACACACAGTCTCCAAGCGCCGACACACACAGTCTCCCAGCACTGACTTACACTGTCTCCCAGCACCGACACACGCCGTCTCCCAGCAGCGACACACGCTGTCTCCCATCACGGACACTCACCGTCTCCCTGCACGGACACTCACCGTCTCTCAGCACGGACACTCACCGTCTCCCAGCACCGACACACACCGTCTCCCAGTACGGACACACACTGTCTCCCAAAACAGACAAGCCCTATCTAACAACAGAGACAAACCATCTCCCAGCACGGACACACTCACCGTTTCCCAGCACTGACGGACACAGTCTCCCAACACGGACACTCACCGTCTCCCAGCGCCGACACTCACCGTCTCCCAGAACCGACACACATCGTATCCCAGCACCGACACACTTACCGACTCCCAGCACGGACACTCACCATCTCCCAGCACCGACACTCACCGACTCCCGCACGGACACTCACCGTCTCCCAGCACGGACACTCACCGTCTCCCAGCACGGACACACACCATCTCCCAGCAACGACACACATGGTCACCCAGCATGGATACACTCCGTTTCCCAGCACGGACACTCACCGTCTCCCAGCACGAAAACTAACCGTCTCCCAGCACCAACCCACTCACCGTCTCCCAGCAAGGACACACACCGTCTCCCACAACGGACACTCACCGTCTCCCAGCACGGACCCACACCGTCTCCCAGCACAGTCATACAGCGTCACCCAGCAAGGTCACACACTGCCTCCCAGCACTGACACTCAACGTCTCCCAGCACGGAGACTCACCGTCTCCCAGCACGGACACTCACCGCCTCCAGGCACCGACACACACCCTCTCCCAGCACCGACACACACCGTCTCCCAGCACCGACACACCCACCGTCCCCCAACACGGTCATACAGCGTCTCCCAGCACGGACACTCACCGTCTCCCAGCACGAAAACTAACCGTCTCCCAGCACCAACCCACTCACCGTCTCCCAGCAAGGACCCACACCGTCTCCCAGCACAGTCATACAGCGTCACCCAGCAAGGTCACACACTGCCTCCCAGCACTGACACTCAACGTCTCCCAGCACGGAGACTCACCGTCTCCCAGCACGGACACTCACCGTCTCCCAGCACCGACACACACCGTCTCCCAGCACAGTCATACAGCGTCACCCAGCAAGGTCACACACTGCCTCCCAGCACTGACACTCAACGTCTCCCAGCACCGACACTCACCGTCTCCCAGCACCGACAATCACCGTCTCCAAGCACCGACACACACCGTCTCCCAGAACCGACACACACCGTCTCCCAGCAGCGACATACACAGTCTCCCAGCACCGACACACACCGTCTCCCAGCAGCGACACACACCGTCTCCAGGCACGGACATGCACGGTCTCCCAGCACGGACACTCACCCTCTCCCAGCACGGTCACACAGTGTCTCCCAGCACGGTCACACAGCGTATCCCAGCACAGACACACACCATCTCCCAGCACGGACACACACCGTCTCCCAGAACCGACACACACTGTCTGCCAGAACCGACACACACTGCCTCCCAGCACTGACACTCAACGTCTCCCAGCACGGAGACTCACCGTCTCCCAGCACGGACACTCACCGCCTCCAGGCACCGACACACACCCTCTCCCAGCACCGACACACACCGTCTCCCAGCACCGACACACCCACTGTCCCCCAACACGGTCATACAGCGTCTCCCAGCACGGACACTCACCGTCTCCCAGCACGAAAACTAACCGTCTCCCAGCACCAACCCACTCACCGTCTCCCAGCAAGGACCCACACCGTCTCCCAGCACAGTCATACAGCGTCACCCAGCAAGGTCACACACTGCCTCCCAGCACTGACACTCAACGTCTCCCAGCACGGAGACTCACCGTCTCCCAGCACGGACACTCACCGTCTCCCAGCACCGACACACACCGTCTCCCAGCACAGTCTACAGCGTCACCCAGCAAGGTCACACACTGCCTCCCAGCACTGACACTCAACGTCTCCCAGCACCGACACTCACCGTCTCCCAGCACCGACAATCACCGTCTCCAAGCACCGACACACACCGTCTCCCAGAACCGACACACACCGTCTCCCAGCAGCGACATACACAGTCTCCCAGCACCGACACACACCGTCTCCCAGCAGCGACACACACCGTCTCCAGGCACGGACATGCACGGTCTCCCAGCACGGACACTCACCCTCTCCCAGCACGGTCACACAGTGTCTCCCAGCACGGTCACACAGCGTATCCCAGCACAGACACACACCATCTCCCAGCACGGACACACACCGTCTCCCAGAACCGACACACACTGTCTGCCAGAACCGACACACACAGTCTCCCAGCACCGACACACACCGTCTCCCAGCAGCGACACACACCGTCTCCAGGCGCGGACACAGACCGTCTCCCAACACGGACACACACCGTCTCCCAGCACGGACACTCACCATCTACCAGGACGGTCACACACCGTCTCCCAACACGGTCATACACCGTCTCCCAGAACGGACACACACCGTCTCCCAGCATGGACACACACCTTCTCCCAGCAACGACACACATGGTCACCCAGCACGGATACACTCCGTCTCCCAGCACGGACACTCACCGTCTCCCAGCACGAACACTAACCGTCTCCCAGCACCAAACCACTCACCGTCTCCCAGCAAGGACACACACCGTCTTCCTCAACGGACACTCACCGTCTCCCAGCACGGACATACACCGTCTACCAGCACGGTCACACAGCGTCACCCAGCACGGTCACACAGCGTCACCCAGCACGGACACTCACCGTCTCCAGGCACCGACACACACCATCTCCCAGCACCGACACACACAGTCTCCCAGCACGGACATGCATAGTCTCCCAGCACGGGCACTCAGCGTCTCCAGGCACAGTCACACAGCATCTCCCAGCACGGTCACACAGCGTCTCCCAGCACAGACATACACCGTCTCCCAGCAGGAACACACACTGTCTCCCAGAACAGACACATACAGTCTCCCAGCACCAACACACACCGTCTCCCAGCAGCGACACACACCATCTCCCAGCAGCGACACACACCGTCTCCAGGCACGGACATAGACCGTCTCCCAGCACGGACACGCTCCATCTCCCAGCACGGACACACACCATCTCCCAGCACGGACACACAGCGTCTTCCAGCACAGTCACTCAGTGTCTCCCAGCACGGTCACACAGCGTATCCAAGCACAGACACACACCGTCTCCCAGCACGGACACACACCGTCTCCCCGAAACCGACACACACTGTCTGCCAGAACCGACACACACAGTCTCCCAGCACCGACACTCACCGTCTCCCAGCAGCGACACACACCGTCTCCAGGCACAGACACAGACCGTCTCCCAACACGCACACACACCGTCTCCCAGCACGGACACTCACCATCTACCAGCACGGTCACACACCGTCTCCCAACACGGTCACACACCGTCTCCCAGCACAGACACACACCCTCTCCCAGCACGGACACACACCTTCTCCCAGCAACGACACACATGGTCACCCAGCACGGATACACTCCGTCTCCCAGCACGAACACTAACCGTCTCCCAGCACCAACCCACTCACCGTCTCCCAGCAAGGACACACACCGTCTTCCACAACGGACACTCACCGTCTCCCAGCACGGACATACACCGTCTCCCAGCACGGTCACGCAGCGTCACCCAGCACGGACACTCACCGTCTCCAGGCACCGACACACACCATCTCCCAGCACCGACACACACCGTCTCCCAGTACGGACACACACTGTCTCCCAAAACAGACAAGCGTTGTCTAACAACAGAGACAAACCATCTCCCAGCACAGACACACTCACCGTTTCCCAGCACCGACGGACACAGTCTCCCAACACGGACACTCACCGTCTCCCAGCGCCGAAACTCACCGTCTCTCAGAACCGACACACACCGTATCCCAGCACCGACACACTCAAAGACTCCCAGCACGGACACTCACCATCTCCCAGCACCGACACTAACCGTCTCCCAGCACCAACACACACCGTCTCCCAGCACCGACACATATCGTCTGCCAGCAGCGCACACACCATCTGCCAGCATCGAAACACACCATCTCCCAGCACATTCACTCGCCGTCTCCCAGCAAGGACAAACACCGTCGCCCAGCACGGACACTCACCATCTCCCAGCACCAACACACACAGTCTCCCAGCACCGACACTCACCGTCTCCCAGTTCGGACACACACCGTCTCCCACGACGGACACTCACCGTCTCCCAGCACGGACACACACCGTCTCCCAGCACGGTCACACAGCGTCACCCAGCACGGTCACACAGCGTCACCCAGCACGGTCACACACTGTCTCCTAGCACTGACACTCAACGTCTCCCACCACGGACACTCATCGTCTCTCAGCACCGACAGACACCGTCTCCCAGCATCAACGCACACCGTCTCCCAGCACGGGCACTAACCGTTTCCCAGCACGGGCACTCACCGTCTCCCTGCACCGACACACCCACCGTCCCCCAACACGGTCATACAGCGTCTCCCAGCACGGACACTCACCATCTCCCAGCACAGACAGACACCGTCTCCCAGCATGGACACTCACCATCTCCCAGCACGAACACACACCGTCTCCCAGTACGGACACACACTGTCTCCCAAAACAGACAAGCCCTGTCTAACAACAGACAAAAACTGTCTCCTAGCACAAACACAAACAATATCCCAGCACAGACACACACCGTTGCCCAGCACCGACACAGTCACCATCTCCCAGCAGCGACGCACACAGTCTCCCAACACGGACACTCACCGTCTCCCAGCACCGACACTCACCGTCTCCCAGCACCAACACTAACTGTCTCCCAGCACCGACACACACCGTCACCTAGCAGCGCACATACCGTCTTCCAGCAGCGCACTCACCGTCTCCCAGCACCGACACATATCGTCTGCCAGCAGCGCAGACACTGTCTGTCAGCAGCACACACACCATCTCCCAGCATCGACACACACCGTCTCCCAGCACGTTCACTCGCCGTCCCCCAGCACGGACATATGCTGCCTCCCACCACGGACACTCGCTGTCTCCCAGGACGGACACACACCGTCTCCCACCACCGACACACACCGTCTCCCAGCATCGACACACACCATCTCCCAGCACGTACACACACCGTCTCCCAGCACAGACACACACCGTCTCACACCGTCTCCCAGAACCGACACACACGGTCGCCCAGCACCGACATACACAGTCTCCCAACACCGACACACACCGTCTCCCAGCACCGACACACACCATCTCCCAGCACGGACACACACCGTCTCCCATTACCGACACACACGGTCTCTCAGCATGGACACACTCCGTCTCCCAACACGGACACTCACAGTCTCCCAGCATGGACACTCACCGTCTCCCAGCACCGACATACATAGTCTCCAAGCACCGACACACACAGTCTCCCAGCACCGACTTACACCGTCTCCCAGCACCGACACACGCCGTCTCCCAGCAGCGACACAGGCTGTCTCCCGGCACGGACACTCACCGTCTCCCTGCACGGACACTCACCGTCTCTCAGCACGGACACTCACCGTCTCCCAGCACTGACACACACCGTCTCCCAGTACGGACACACACTGTCTCCCAAAACAGACAAGCCCTATCTAACAACAGAGACAAACCATCTCCCAGCACGGACACACTCACCGTTTCCCAGCACCGACAGACACAGCCTCCCAACACGGACACTCACCGTCTCCCAGTGCCGACACTCACCGTCTCCCAGAACCGACACACACCGTATCCCAGCACCGACACACTCACCGACTCCCAGCACGGACACTCACCATCTCCCAGCACCAACACACACCGTCTCCAAGCAGCGCACATACCGTCTGCCAGCAGCGCACTCACCGTCTCCCAGCACGGACACATCGTTGCCCAGCATGGACACTCACTCTCTTCCAGCACCGACACACACCGTCTCCCAGCACCGACACACACCGTCTCCAGGTACAGGCACAGACCGTTTCCCAGCACGGTCACACACCATCTCCCAAAACGGTCACACACCATCTCCCAACACGGGTCACACACCGTCTCCCAGCACCGGCTCTCACAGTCTCCCAGCAGGGACACACACCGACTCCCAGCACAGACACACACCGTCTCACAGCACGGACACTCGCCGTCTACCAGCACGGACACTTGCTGTTCTCCAACACGGACACTCGCCGTGTTCCAGCACGGACACTCGCCATCTTCCAGCACGGACACTCGCCGTCTTCCAGCACGGACACTCGCCATCTACCAACACGGACACTCGCCGTCGCCCAGCACGGAGACACATCGTCTCCCACCACGGACACACACCGTCTACCAGCACGGACACACACAGTCTCCCAGAACGGACACACACCGTCTCAGAGTACAGACACTCACCGTCTCCCAGCACCGACACTCACAATATCCCAGAACCGACACTCATCGTCTGCCAGCACAGACACACACCATTGCCCAGCAAGGAAACACACCGTCTCCCAGCACCGACACATGTAAGTCTCCCAGCCTCGACACTCATTGTCTAACAGCACGAACACACACCGCTGCCTAGCACGGACACTACCGTCTCCCAGCACAGACACTCACCGTCTCCCAGGACCAACAGACACCGTCTCCCAGCACCGACAGACACCGTCTCCCAGCACGGACTCTACAGTCTCCCAGCACGGACACTCACCATCTCCCAGCACAGACACTCACCATCTCCCAGCACCGACACACACAGTCTCCCAGCACCGACACACACCGTCTCCCAGCACCGACACACAGTGTCTCCCAGCACTGACACACACCGTCTCCCAGCACCGACACACACCGTCTCCAGGCACAGACACAGACCGTCTCCAAGCACGGACACACACCATCTCCCAACACGGTCACACACCGTCTCCCAGCACCGACTCTCGCAGTCTCCCAGCAGGGAAACATACCGACTCCCAGCACAGACACACACCGTCTCACAGCACGGACACACGCCATCTCCCAGCACGGACACACGCCGTCTCCCAGCACGGACACTCGCCATCTCCCAGCACGGACACTCACCGTCTCCTAGCACGGACACACGCCGCCTCCCAGCACGGACACTCGCCGTCTTCCATCACGGACACTCGCCGTCTTCCATCACGGACACTCGCCGTCTACCAACACGGACACTCGCCGTCGCCCAGCACGGAGACACACCGTCTCCCACCACAGACACACACCGTCTCCCAGCACGGACACTCGCCGTCTCCCAACATGGACACACACAGTCTCCCAGAACGGACACACACCGTCTCCCAGCACGCAAAGACGCCGTCTCCCAGCACGGACATTCACCGTCTCCCAGCACGGACACTCACCATCTCCCAGCATTGACACACGCCGTCTCCCAGCATGCACAGACGCCGTCTCCCAGCATGGACACTCACCTTCTCCCTGCACGGACACATACCAACACGGACACTCACCGTCTCCCACCATGGACACACACTGTCTGTCTGCACGGACACACACCTTCTCCAAGGACGGATATACACGGTCTCCCAGCACAGACACACACTGTCTCCCAGCTCAAGTATACACCGTCTCCCAGCACCGACACACACCGTCTCCCAGCACCGACACACTCAACTCTCCCAGAACCGACACTCACCGTCTCTCAGCACAGACACACACCGTCTCCAGACACAGACACACTCAACTCTCCCAAAACCGACACACACCGTCTCCAGGCACAGACACACACCATCTCCAAAAACGGTCACACACCATCACCCAACACGGTCACACACCGTCTCCCAGTACCGACTCTCACAGTCTCCCAGCAGGGACACACACCGACTCCCAGCACAGACACACTTAACTCTCCCAGAACCGACACTCACCGTCTCCCAGCACGGACACGCGCCGTTGCCCAGCACAGACACTCACCGTCTCCCAGCACAGACACACACCCTCTCCCAGCACGGACACACACCTTCTCCCAGCAACGACACACATGGTCACCCAGCACGGATACACTCCGTCTCCCAGCACGAACACTAACCGTCTCCCAGCACCAACCCACTCACCGTCTCCCAGCAAGGACACACACCGTCTTCCACAACGGACACTCACCGTCTCCCAGCACGGACATACACCGTCTCCCAGCACGGTCACGCAGCGTCACCCAGCACGGACACTCACCGTCTCCAGGCACCGACACACACCATCTCCCAGCACCGACACACACCGTCTCCCAGTACGGACACACACTGTCTCCCAAAACAGACAAGCGTTGTCTAACAACAGAGACAAACCATCTCCCAGCACAGACACACTCACCGTTTCCCAGCACCGACGGACACAGTCTCCCAACACGGACACTCACCGTCTCCCAGCGCCGAAACTCACCGTCTCTCAGAACCGACACACACCGTATCCCAGCACCGACACACTCAAAGACTCCCAGCACGGACACTCACCATCTCCCAGCACCGACACTAACCGTCTCCCAGCACCAACACACACCGTCTCCCAGCACCGACACATATCGTCTGCCAGCAGCGCACACACCATCTGCCAGCATCGAAACACACCATCTCCCAGCACATTCACTCGCCGTCTCCCAGCAAGGACAAACACCGTCGCCCAGCACGGACACTCACCATCTCCCAGCACCAACACACACAGTCTCCCAGCACCGACACTCACCGTCTCCCAGTTCGGACACACACCGTCTCCCACGACGGACACTCACCGTCTCCCAGCACGGACACACACCGTCTCCCAGCACGGTCACACAGCGTCACCCAGCACGGTCACACAGCGTCACCCAGCACGGTCACACACTGTCTCCTAGCACTGACACTCAACGTCTCCCACCACGGACACTCATCGTCTCTCAGCACCGACAGACACCGTCTCCCAGCATCAACGCACACCGTCTCCCAGCACGGGCACTAACCGTTTCCCAGCACGGGCACTCACCGTCTCCCTGCACCGACACACCCACCGTCCCCCAACACGGTCATACAGCGTCTCCCAGCACGGACACTCACCATCTCCCAGCACAGACAGACACCGTCTCCCAGCATGGACACTCACCATCTCCCAGCACGAACACACACCGTCTCCCAGTACGGACACACACTGTCTCCCAAAACAGACAAGCCCTGTCTAACAACAGACAAAAACTGTCTCCTAGCACAAACACAAACAATATCCCAGCACAGACACACACCGTTGCCCAGCACCGACACAGTCACCATCTCCCAGCAGCGACGCACACAGTCTCCCAACACGGACACTCACCGTCTCCCAGCACCGACACTCACCGTCTCCCAGCACCAACACTAACTGTCTCCCAGCACCGACACACACCGTCACCTAGCAGCGCACATACCGTCTTCCAGCAGCGCACTCACCGTCTCCCAGCACCGACACATATCGTCTGCCAGCAGCGCAGACACTGTCTGTCAGCAGCACACACACCATCTCCCAGCATCGACACACACCGTCTCCCAGCACGTTCACTCGCCGTCCCCCAGCACGGACATATGCTGCCTCCCACCACGGACACTCGCTGTCTCCCAGGACGGACACACACCGTCTCCCACCACCGACACACACCGTCTCCCAGCATCGACACACACCATCTCCCAGCACGTACACACACCGTCTCCCAGCACAGACACACACCGTCTCACACCGTCTCCCAGAACCGACACACACGGTCGCCCAGCACCGACATACACAGTCTCCCAACACCGACACACACCGTCTCCCAGCACCGACACACACCATCTCCCAGCACGGACACACACCGTCTCCCATTACCGACACACACGGTCTCTCAGCATGGACACACTCCGTCTCCCAACACGGACACTCACAGTCTCCCAGCATGGACACTCACCGTCTCCCAGCACCGACATACATAGTCTCCAAGCACCGACACACACAGTCTCCCAGCACCGACTTACACCGTCTCCCAGCACCGACACACGCCGTCTCCCAGCAGCGACACAGGCTGTCTCCCGGCACGGACACTCACCGTCTCCCTGCACGGACACTCACCGTCTCTCAGCACGGACACTCACCGTCTCCCAGCACTGACACACACCGTCTCCCAGTACGGACACACACTGTCTCCCAAAACAGACAAGCCCTATCTAACAACAGAGACAAACCATCTCCCAGCACGGACACACTCACCGTTTCCCAGCACCGACAGACACAGCCTCCCAACACGGACACTCACCGTCTCCCAGTGCCGACACTCACCGTCTCCCAGAACCGACACACACCGTATCCCAGCACCGACACACTCACCGACTCCCAGCACGGACACTCACCATCTCCCAGCACCAACACACACCGTCTCCAAGCAGCGCACATACCGTCTGCCAGCAGCGCACTCACCGTCTCCCAGCACGGACACATCGTTGCCCAGCATGGACACTCACTCTCTTCCAGCACCGACACACACCGTCTCCCAGCACCGACACACACCGTCTCCAGGTACAGGCACAGACCGTTTCCCAGCACGGTCACACACCATCTCCCAAAACGGTCACACACCATCTCCCAACACGGGTCACACACCGTCTCCCAGCACCGGCTCTCACAGTCTCCCAGCAGGGACACACACCGACTCCCAGCACAGACACACACCGTCTCACAGCACGGACACTCGCCGTCTACCAGCACGGACACTTGCTGTTCTCCAACACGGACACTCGCCGTGTTCCAGCACGGACACTCGCCATCTTCCAGCACGGACACTCGCCGTCTTCCAGCACGGACACTCGCCATCTACCAACACGGACACTCGCCGTCGCCCAGCACGGAGACACATCGTCTCCCACCACGGACACACACCGTCTACCAGCACGGACACACACAGTCTCCCAGAACGGACACACACCGTCTCAGAGTACAGACACTCACCGTCTCCCAGCACCGACACTCACAATATCCCAGAACCGACACTCATCGTCTGCCAGCACAGACACACACCATTGCCCAGCAAGGAAACACACCGTCTCCCAGCACCGACACATGTAAGTCTCCCAGCCTCGACACTCATTGTCTAACAGCACGAACACACACCGCTGCCTAGCACGGACACTACCGTCTCCCAGCACAGACACTCACCGTCTCCCAGGACCAACAGACACCGTCTCCCAGCACCGACAGACACCGTCTCCCAGCACGGACTCTACAGTCTCCCAGCACGGACACTCACCATCTCCCAGCACAGACACTCACCATCTCCCAGCACCGACACACACAGTCTCCCAGCACCGACACACACCGTCTCCCAGCACCGACACACACGTCTCGCAGCACCGACACACAGTGTCTCCCAGCACTGACACACACCGTCTCCCAGCACCGACACACACCGTCTCCAGGCACAGACACAGACCGTCTCCAAGCACGGACACACACCATCTCCCAACACGGTCACACACCGTCTCCCAGCACCGACTCTCGCAGTCTCCCAGCAGGGAAACATACCGACTCCCAGCACAGACACACACCGTCTCACAGCACGGACACACGCCATCTCCCAGCACGGACACACGCCGTCTCCCAGCACGGACACTCGCCATCTCCCAGCACGGACACTCACCGTCTCCTAGCACGGACACACGCCGCCTCCCAGCACGGACACTCGCCGTCTTCCATCACGGACACTCGCCGTCTTCCATCACGGACACTCGCCGTCTACCAACACGGACACTCGCCGTCGCCCAGCACGGAGACACACCGTCTCCCACCACAGACACACACCGTCTCCCAGCACGGACACTCGCCGTCTCCCAACATGGACACACACAGTCTCCCAGAACGGACACACACCGTCTCCCAGCACGCAAAGACGCCGTCTCCCAGCACGGACATTCACCGTCTCCCAGCACGGACACTCACCATCTCCCAGCATTGACACACGCCGTCTCCCAGCATGCACAGACGCCGTCTCCCAGCATGGACACTCACCTTCTCCCTGCACGGACACATACCAACACGGACACTCACCGTCTCCCACCATGGACACACACTGTCTGTCTGCACGGACACACACCTTCTCCAAGGACGGATATACACGGTCTCCCAGCACAGACACACACTGTCTCCCAGCTCAAGTATACACCGTCTCCCAGCACCGACACACACCGTCTCCCAGCACCGACACACTCAACTCTCCCAGAACCGACACTCACCGTCTCTCAGCACAGACACACACCGTCTCCAGACACAGACACACTCAACTCTCCCAAAACCGACACACACCGTCTCCAGGCACAGACACACACCATCTCCAAAAACGGTCACACACCATCACCCAACACGGTCACACACCGTCTCCCAGTACCGACTCTCACAGTCTCCCAGCAGGGACACACACCGACTCCCAGCACAGACACACTTAACTCTCCCAGAACCGACACTCACCGTCTCCCAGCACGGACACGCGCCGTTGCCCAGCACAGACACTCACCGTCTCCCAGTACCGACACACACCATCTCCCAGCACCGACACATGCAAGTCTCCCAGCATCGACACTCATCGTCTAACAGCACGGACACACAGAGTTGCCCAGCACAGACACTCACCGTCTCCCAGCATGGACACTCACCGTCTTCCAGCACCAACACACACCGTCTCCCAGCACCGACACACACAGTCTCGCAGCACCGACAAACAGTGTCTCCCAGCACCGACACACACCGTCTCCCAGCACCGACACACACCTCTCCAGGCACAGACATAGACCATCTACCAGCACGGTCACACACCATCTCCTAAAACGGTCACGCACCCTCTCCCAGCACTGACTCTCACAGTCTCCCAGCAGGGATAGACACCGACTCCCAGCACGGACACGCACCGTCTCACAGCATGGACACACGCCATCTCTCAGCACGCACGCACGCCGTCTCCCAGCACGGAGACTCACTGTCTCCCAGCATGGACACACGCCGTGTTCCAGCACGGATACACACCGTCTCGCAGCACCGACACACACCGTCTCCAGGCACGGACACACGCCGAGTTCCAGCACGGACACTCACCATGTCCAGCACCAACACACTCACCGTCTACCAGCATCGACACACGCCGTCTCCCAGCATCGACACACGCCGTCTCCCAGCACCGACACACGCCGTCTCCCAGCACCGACACACGCCGTCTCCCAGAACGGACACACACCGTCTCCCAGCACGGACACACACAATATCCCAGCACGGACACACACCGTCTCCCAGCACAGACACATGTAAGTCTCCCAGCATCGACACTCATCGTCTAACAGCACGGACAAACACCGCTGCCTAGCACGGACACTACCGTCTCCCAGCACAGACACTCACCGTCTCCCAAAACCGACAGACACCACCTCCCAGCACCGACAGACACCGTCTCCAAGCACAGACTCTACCGTCTCCCAACACGGACACTCACCGTCTCCCAGCACCGACACACACCGTCTCCCAGCACCGACACACACAAGTCTCGCAGCACCGACACACAGTGAATCCCAGCACCGACACACACCATCTCCCAGCACGCACAGACGCTGTCTCCCAGCACGGAGGCACACCGTCTCCCGACACGGACACTCACCGTCTCCCAGCAGGGATACACACAGTCTCCCAGCATCGACACACACCATCTCCCAACACGGACACTCACATTCTCCCAGCATGGAGACACATCATCTCCCAACACAGACACTCACCATCTCCCAGCACGGACACACACAGTCTCCCAGAACGGACATACACTGTCTCCCAGCACGGTCATGCACCCTCTCCCAGAACCAACTCTCACAGTCTCCCAGCAGGGATACACACCGACTCCCAGCACGGACAGACACCGTCTCACAGCATGGACACACGCCATCTCCCAGCACGCACGCATGACGTCTCCCAGCACTGAGACTCACTGTCTCCCATCACGGAGACACCGTCTCCCAGCACCGACACACACCATCTCCCAGCACGGACACACACCGTCTCCCAGCACTGAAAAACAGGGTCTCTCAGCACAGACACTTACCGCCTCCCAGCACCGACACACACCGTCTCCCAGCACCGACACACTCACCGACTCCCAGCACCGACAAACACAGTCTCCCAGCAGCGACACACAATGTCTCCCAGCACGGACACTCGCCGTCTCCCAGCACGGACACTCGCCGTCTCCCAGCACGGACACATGCCGCCACCGACCACGGACACTCGCCGTCTCCCAGCACGGAGACACACCGTCTCCCAACACGGACACTCACCGTCTCCGAGCACGGACACACACAGTCTACCAGAACGGACACACACAGTCTCCCAGCACGGACACATACCGTCTCCCAGCACGGACACATACCGTCTCCCAGCACGGACACATACCGTCTCCCAGCATGGACACACATCGTCTGCCCGCACGGACACACACCTTCTCCCTGGACGGATACACACGGTCTCCCAGCACAGACACACACTGTCTCCCAGCTCAAGTATACACCGTCTCCCAGCACGGACACACACCATCTCCCAGTACGGACACTCACCGTCTCCCACCATGGACACACATCGTCTGCCCGCACGGACACACACCTTCTCCCTGGACGGATACACACGGTCTCCCAGCACAGACACACACTGTCTCCCAGCTCAAGTATACACCGTCTCCCAACACCGACACACTTAACTCTCCCAGAACCAACACTCACCGTCTCCCAGCACAGACACACACCGTTGCCCAGCACAGACACTCACTGTCTCCCAGTACCGACACACACCATCTCCCAGCACCGACACACTTAACTCTCCCAGAACCGACACTCACCATCTCCCAGCACAGACACATCGTTGCCCAGCACAGACACTCACTCTCTTCCAGCACCGACACACACCGTCTCCCAGCACCGACACACACCGTCTCCAGGTACAGACACAGACCATTTCCCAGCACGGTCACACACCATCTCCCAAAACGGTCACACACCATCTCCCAACACGGGTCACACACCGTCTCCCAGCACCGGCTCTCACAGTCTCCCAGCAGGGACACACACCGACTCCCAGCACAGACACACACCATCTCCCAGCACGGACACTCGCCGTCTACCAGCACGGACACTTGCTGTTCTCCAGCACGGACACTCGCCTTCTCCCAGCACGGACATACGCCGCCTCTCAGCACGGACATACGCCGCCTCCCAGCACGGACACTCGCCGTGTTCCAGCACGGACACTCGCCGTCTTCCAGCACGGACACTCGCCATCTACCAACACGGACGCTCGCCGTCGCCCAGCACGGAGACACATAGTCTCCCACCACGGACACACACCGTCTCCCAGCACGGACACACACAGTCTCCCAGAACGGACACACACTGTCTCAGAGTACAGACACTCACCGTCTCCCAGCACTGACACTCACAATATCCCAGCACGGACACTCACCGTCTCCCAGCACAGACACACATTGTCTCCCAGTACGGACACTCACCGCCTCCCAGCATGGACACACACCGTCTGCCTGCACGGACACACACCTTCTCCCAAGTCGGATATACATGGTCTCACAGCACAGACACACACTGTCTCCCAGCTCAAGTATACACCGTCTCCCAGCACGGCCACTCTCCATCTCCCAGCACCTACACACACCGTCTCCCAGCACCGACACACTTAACTCTCCCAGAACCGACACTCACCGTCTCCCAGCACGGACACTCACCGTCTCCCAGCACCTACACACACAATATCCCAGCACGGACACACACCGTCTTCCAGCACCGACACATGTAATTCTCCCAGCATCGACACTCATCGTCTAACAGCACGGACACACACCGCTGCCTAGCACGGACACTACCGTCTCCCAGCACAGACACTCACCGTCTCCCAAAACCGACAGACACCGTCTCCCAGCACTGACAGACACCGTCTCCCAGCACAGACTCTACCGTCTCCCAGCACAGACACTCACCGTCTCCCAAAACCGACAGACACCGTCTCCCAGCACTGACAGACACCGTCTCCCAGCACAGACTCTACCGTCTCCCAGCACGGACACTCGCCGTCTTCCATCACGGACACTCGCCGTCTACCAACACGGACACTCGCCGTCGCCCAGCACGGAGACACGCCGTCTCCCACCACGGACACACACCGTCTCCCAGCACGGACACACACAGTCTCCCAGAACGGACACACACCGTCTCCCAGCACGCACAGACGCCGTCTCCCAGCACGGACACTCGCCGTCTCCCAACACGGACACTCACCGTCTCCCAGCACGGACACATACCGTCTCCCAGCATGGACACACATCGTCTGCCCGCACGGACACACACCTTCTCCCGGGACGGATACACACGGTCTCCCAGCACAGACACACACTGTCTCCCAGCTCAAGTATACACCGTCTCCCAGCACGGACACACACCGTCTCCCAGTACGGACACTCACCGTCTCCCACCATGGACACACATCGTCTGCCCGCATGGACACACACCTTCTCCCTGGATGGATACACACGGTCTCCCAGCACAGACACACACTGTCTCCCAGCTCAAGTATACACAGTCTCCCAGCACGGACACACACCGTCTCCCAGTACGGACACTCACCGTCTCCCACCATGGACACACAACGTCTACCTGCACGGACACACACCTTCTCCAAGGACGGATACACACGGTCTCCCAGCACAGACACACACTGTCTCCCAGCTCAAGTATACACCGTCTCCCAACACCGACACACTTAACTCTCCCAGAACCAACACTCACCGTCTCCCAGCACAGACACACACCATTGCACAGCACAGACACTCACTGTCTCACAGTACCGACACACACCATCTCCCAGCACCGACACACTTAACTCGCCCAGAACCGACACTCACCGTCTCCCAGCACGGACACATCGTTGCCCAGCATGGACACTCACTCTCTTCCAGCACCGACACACACCGTCTCCCAGCACCGACACACACCGTCTCCAGGTACAGACACAGACCGTTTCCCAGCACGGTCACACACCATCTCCCAAAACGGTCACACACCATCTCCCAACACGGGTCACACACCGTCTCCCAGCACCGGCTCTCACAGTCTCCCAGCAGGGACACACACCGACTCCCAGAACAGACACACACCGTCTTCCAGCACGGACACTCGCCGTCTACCAGCACGGACACTTGCTGTTCTCCAGCACGGACACTCGCCGTCTCCCAGCATGGACATACGCCGCCTCCCAGCACGGACATACGCCGCCTCCCAGCACGGACACTCGCCGTCTTCCAGCACGGACACTCGCCGTCTTCCAGCACGGACACTCGCCATCTACCAACACGGACACTCGCCATCGCCCAGCACGGAGACACATCGTCTCACACCACGGACACACACCGTCTCCCAGCACGGACACACACAGTCTCCCAGAACGGACACACACTGTCTCAGAGTACAGACACTCACCGTCTCCCAGCACCGACACTCACAATATCCCAGCACGGACACTCACCGTCTCCCAGCACCGACACTCACAATATCCCAGCACGGACACTCACCGTCTCCCAGCACAGACACACATTGTCTCCCAGTACGGACACTCACCGCCTCCCAGCATGGACACACACCGTCTGCCTGCACGGCCACACACCTTCTCCCAAGTCGGATACACATGGTCTCACAGCACAGACACACACTGTCTCCCAGCACAAGTATACACCGTCTCCCAGCACGGCCACTCACCATCTCCCAGCACCTACACACACCGTCTCCCAGCACCGACACACTTAACTCTCCCAGAACCGACACTCACCGTCTCCCAGCACGGACACACACCATCTCCCAGCAGCTGCACACACCGTCTCCCAGCACCAACACACTTAACTCTCCCAGAACCGACACTCACCGTCTCCCAGCATGGACACACACCGTTGCCCAGCACGGACACTCACCGTCTCCCAGCACCTACACACACCGTCTCCCAGCACCGACACACTTAACTCTCCCAGAACCGACACTCACCGTCTCCCAGCACGGACGCACACAGTCTCCCAGAACGGACACACACCGTCTCCCAGCACAGACACACACAATATCCCAGCACGGATACACACCGTCTTCCAGCACCGACACACACCGTCTCCCAGCACCGACACACTTAACTCTCCCAGAACCGACACTCACCGTCTCCCAGCACGGACACACACCACCTCCCAGCAGCTACACACACCGTCTCCCAGCACCAACACACTTAACTCTCCCAGAACCGACACTCACCGTCTCCCAGCATGGACACACACCGTTGCCCAGCACGGACACTCACCGTCTCCCAGCACCTACACACACCGTCTCCCAGCATCGACACACTTAACTCTCCCAGAACCGACACTCACCGTCTCCCAGCACGGACACACACCATCTCCCAGCACCTAAACACACCGTCTCCCAGCAGCAACACACTTAACTCTCCCAGAACCAACACTCACCGTCTCCCAGCACGGACGCACACAGTCTCCCAGAACGGACACACACCGTCTCCCAGCACAGACACACACAATATCCCAGCACGGACACACACCGTCTTCCAGCACCGACACATGTAAGTCTCCCAGCATCGACACTCATCGTCTAACAGCACGGACACACACCGCTGCCTAGCACGGACACTACCGTCTCCCAGCACAGACACTCACCGTCTCCCAAAACCGACAGACACCGTCTCCCAGCACTGACAGACACCGTCTCCCAGCACGGACACTCACCGCCTCCCAGCACCGACACACGCCGTCTCCCAGCACCGACACACACAAGTCTCGCAGCACCGACACATAGTGTATCCCAGCACCGACACACACCGTCTCCCAGCACGCACAGACGCTGTCTCCCAGCATGGACACTCGCCGTCTCCCAGCACGGACACACGCCATCTCCCAACACGGACACTCACCGTCTCCCAGCACGGAGACACACTGTCTCCCAACACGGACACTCACCGTCTCCCAGCAGGGATAAACACAGTCTCCCAGCATCGACACACACCGTCTCCCAACACGGACACTCACATTCTCCCAGCACGGAGACACACCATCTCCCAACACGGACACTCACCATCTCCCAGCACGGACACACACAGTCTCCCAGAACGGACATACACTGTCTCCCAGCACGGTCATGCACCCTCCCCCAGAACCGACTCTCACAGTCTCCCAGCAGGGATACACACCGACTCCCAGCACGGACACACACCGTCTCACAGCATGGACACACGCCATCACCCAGCACGCACGCACGCCGTCTCCCAGCACGGAGACTCACTGTCTCCCAGCACGGAGACACCGTCTCCCAGCACCGACACACACCATCTCCCAGCACGGACACACACCGTCTCCCAGCACCGACACACTCACCGACTCCCAGCACCGACATACACAGTCTCCCAGCACCAACACATACCGTCTGCCAGCAGCGCTAACAGCGTCTCCCAGCACCGACATACGCCATCTCCCAGCAGCGTCACACAATGTCTCCCAGCACGGACACTCGCCGTCTCCCAGCACGGAAACTCGCCGTCTCCCAGCACGGACACTCGCCGTCTCCCAGCACGGACACATGCCGCCACCGACCACGGACACTCGCAGTCTCCCAGCACGGAGACACACTGTCTCCCAACACGGATACTCACCGTCTCCCAGCAGGGACACACACAGTCTACCAGAACGGACACACACAGTCTCCCAGCACGGACACTCACAATATCCCAGCACGGACACTCACCGTCTCCCAGCATGGACACACACCGTCTGCCTGCACGGACACACATCTTCTCCCAGGACGGATACACACGGTCTCCCAGCACAGACACACACTGTCTCCCAGCACCGACACACACCGTCTCCTAGCACCGACACACACCGTCTCCCAGCACCGACACACACCGTCTCCAGCACAGACACAGACTGTTTCCCAGCACGGTCACACACCATCTCCCAAAACGGTCACACACCATCTCCCAACACGGGTCACACACCTTCTCCCAGCACCGGCTCTCACAGTCTCCCAGCAGGGACACACACCAACTCCCAGCACAGACACACACCGTCTCACAGCACGGACATACGCTATCTCCCAGCACGGACACATGCTGTCTCCCAGCACGGACACTCGCTGTCTCCCAGCACGGACATACGCCGCCTCTCAGCACGGACACTCGCCGTCTTCCAGCACGGACACTCGCCGTCTCCCAACACGGACACTCGCCGTCGCCCAGCACGGAGACACACCGTCTCCCAGCACGGACACACACAGTCTCCCAGAACGGACACACACCGTCTCAGAGTACAGACACTCACCGTCTCCCAGCACCGACACTCACAATATCCCAGCACGGACACTCACCATCTCCCAGCAGAGACACACACCATCTCCCACTACAGACATTCACCGTCTCCCAGCATGGACACACACCGTCTGCCTGCACGGACACACACCTTCTTCCAAGTCGGATACACACGGTCTCACAGCACAGACACACACTGTCTCCCAGCTCAAGTATACACCGTCTCCCAGCACGGACACTCACCGTCTCCCAGCACCGACACACGCCGTCTCCCAGCACCGACACACACAAGTCTCGCAGCACCGACACACAGTGTATCCCAGCACCGACACACACCGTCTCCCAGCACGCACAGACGCTGTCTCCCAGCATGGACACTCGCCGTCTCCCAGCACGGACACACGCCATCTCTCAACACGGACACTCACCGTCTCCCAGCACGGAGACACACTGTCTCCCAACACGGACACTCACCGTCTCCCAGCAGGGATAAACACAGTCTCCCAGCATCGACACACACCGTCTCCCAACACGGACACTCACATTCTCCCAGCACGGAGACACACCATCTCCCAACACGGATACTCACCATCTCCCAGCACGGACACACACAGTCTCCCAGAACGGACATACACTGTCTCCCAGCACGGTCATGCACCCTCCCCCAGAACCGACTCTCACAGTCTCCCAGCAGGGATACACACCGACTCCCAGCACGGACACACACCGTCTCACAGCATGGACACACGCCATCACCCAGCACGCACGCACGCCGTCTCCCAGCACGGAGACTCACTGTCTCCCAGCACGGAGACACCGTCTCCCAGCACCGACACACACCATCTCCCAGCACGGACACACACCGTCTCCCAGCACCGACACACTCACCGACTCCCAGCACCGACATACACAGTCTCCCAGCACCAACACATACCGTCTGCCAGCAGCGCTAACAGCGTCTCCCAGCACCGACATACGCCATCTCCCAGCAGCGTCACGCAATGTCTCCCAGCACGGACACTCGCCGTCTCCCAGCACGGAAACTCGCCGTCTCCCAGCACGGAAACTCGCCGTCTCCCAGCACGGACACTCGCCGTCTCCCAGCACGGAAACTCGCCGTCTCCCAGCACGGACACTCGCCGTCTCCCAGCACGGACACATGCCGCCACCGACCACGGACACTCGCAGTCTCCCAGCACGGAGACACACTGTCTCCCAACACGGACACTCACCGTCTCCCAGCAGGGACACACACAGTCTACCAGAACAGACACACACCGTCTGCCTGCACGGACACACATCTTCTCCCAGGACGGATACACACGGTCTCCCAGCACAGACACACACTGTCTCCCAGCACCGACACACACCGTCTCCTAGCACCGACACACACCGTCTCCCAGCACCGACACACACCGTCTCCAGCACAGACACAGACTGTTTCCCAGCACGGTCACACACCATCTCCCAAAACGGTCACACACCATCTCCCAACACGGGTCACACACCTTCTCCCAGCACCGGCTCTCACAGTCTCCCAGCAGGGACACACACCAACTCCCAGCACAGACACACACCGTCTCACAGCACGGACATACGCTATCTCCCAGCACGGACACATGCTGTCTCCCAGCACAGACACTCGCTGTCTCCCAGCACGGACATACGCCGCCTCTCAGCACGGACACTCGCCGTCTTCCAGCACGGACACTCACCGTCTCCCAGCACCTACACACACCATCTCCCAGCACCGACACGTACTGTCTCCCAGCACCTACACACACCATCTCCCAGCACCGACACACACAAGTCTCGCAGCACCGACACACAGTGTCTCCCAGCACCAACACACAACGTCTCCAGGCACAGACACAGACCGTTTCCCAGCACGGTCACACACCATCTCACAAAACAGTCACACACCGACTCCCAGCACAGACACACACCGTCTCACAGCACGGACACACGCTATCTCCCAGCACGGACACATGCCGTCTCCCCACACGGACACTCGCTGTCTACCAGCACGGACACTTGCTGTTCTCCAGCACGGACACTCGCCGTCTCCCAGCACAGACATACGCCGCCTCCCAGCACAGACACTCGCCGTCGCCCAGCACGGAGACACATCGTCTCCCACCACAGACACACACCGTCTCCCAGCACGGACACACACAGTCTCCCAGAACGGACACACACCGTCTCAGAGTACAGACACTCACCGTCTCCCAGCACCGACACTCACAATATCCCAGCACGGACACTCACCGTCTCCCAGCACAGACACTCACCGTCTCCCAGCATGGACACACACCGTCTGCCTGCACGGACACACACCTTCTCCGAAGTTGGATACACATGGTCTCACAGCACCGACACACACTGTCTCCCAGCTAAAGTATACACCGTCTCCCAGCACGGCCACTCACCATCTCCCAGCAACTACACACACCGTCTCCCAGCACCGACACACACCGTTGCCCAGCACGGACACACACAGTCTCCCAGAACGGACACACACCGTCTCAGAGTACAGACACTCACCGTCTCCCAGCACCGACACTCACAATATCCCAGTATGGACACTCACCGTCTCCCAGCACAGACACACACCGTCTCCCAGTACGGACACTCACCGTCTCCCAGCATGGACACACACCGTCTGCCTGCACGGACACACACCTTCTCCGAAGTTGGATACACATGGTCTCACAGCACCGACACACACTGTCTCCCAGCTAAAGTATACACCGTCTCCCAGCACGGCCACTCACCATCTCCCAGCAACTACACACACCGTCTCCCAGCACTGACACACACCGTTGCCCAGCACGGACACTCACCGTCTCCCAGCACGGACACACGCCGCCTCCCAGCACGGACACTCGCCGTCTTCCATCACGGACACTCGCCGTCTCCCAACACGGACACTCGCCGTCGCCCAGCACGGAGACACACCGTCTCCCACCACGGACACACACCGTCTCCCAGCACGGACACACACCGTCTCCCAACACAGACATTCACCGTCTCCCAGCACAGACACTCACCATCTCCCAGCAACTACACACACCGTCTCCCAGCACTGACACACACCGTTGCCCAGCACGGACACTCACCGTCTCCCAGCACGGACACACGCCGCCTCCCAGCACGGACACTCGCCGTCTTCCATCACGGACACTCGCCGTCTCCCAACACGGACACTCGCCGTCGCCCAGCACGGAGACACACCGTCTCCCACCACGGACACACACCGTCTCCCAGCACGGACACACACAGTCTCCCAGAACGGACACACACCGTCTCCCAGCACGCACAGACGCCGTCTCCCAGCAGGAACACTCGCCGTCTCCCAACACGGACACTCACCGTCTCCCAGCACGGACACACACAGTCTCCCAGCATCGACACACACCATCTCCCAACACAGACATTCACCGTCTCCCAGCACTGACACACACCGTTGCCCAGCACGGACACTCACCGTCTCCCAGCACGGACACACGCCGCCTCCCAGCACGGACACTCGCCGTCTTCCATCACGGACACTCGCCGTCTCCCAACACGGACACTCGCCGTCGCCCAGCACGGAGACACACCGTCTCCCACCACGGACACACACCGTCTCCCAGCACGGACACACACAGTCTCCCAGAACGGACACACACCGTCTCCCAACACAGACATTCACCGTCTCCCAGCACAGACACTCACCATCTCCCAGCAACTACACACACCGTCTCCCAGCACTGACACACACCGTTGCCCAGCACGGACACTCACCGTCTCCCAGCACGGACACACGCCGCCTCCCAGCACGGACACTCGCCGTCTTCCATCACGGACACTCGCCGTCTCCCAACACGGACACTCGCCGTCGCCCAGCACGGAGACACACCGTCTCCCACCACGGACACACACCGTCTCCCAGTACGGACACACACAGTCTCCCAGAACGGACACACACCGTCTCCCAGCACGCACAGACGCCGTCTCCCAGCACGGACACTCGCCGTCTCCCAACACGGACACTCACCGTCTCCCAGCACGGACACACACAGTCTCCCAGCATCGACACACACCATCTCCCAACACAGACATTCACCGTCTCCCAGCACTGACACACACCGTTGCCCAGCACGGACACTCACCGTCTCCCAGCACGGACACACACCGTCTCCCAGTACGGACACACACAGTCTCCCAGCACGGACGCTCGCCGTCTTCCATCACGGACACTCGCCGTCTCCCAACACGGACACTCGCCGTCGCCCAGCACGGAGACACACCGTCTCCCACCACGGACACACACCGTCTCCCAGCACGGACACACACAGTCTCCCAGAACGGACACACACCGTCTCCCAACACAGACATTCGCCGTCTCCCAGCACAGACACTCACCATCTCCCAGCAACTACACACACCGTCTCCCAGCACTGACACACACCGTTGCCCAGCACGGACACTCACCGTCTCCCAGCACGGACACACGCCGCCTCCCAGCACGGACACTCGCCGTCTTCCATCACGGACACTCGCCGTCTCCCAACACGGACACTCGCCGTCGCCCAGCACGGAGACACACCGTCTCCCACCACGGACACACACCGTCTCCCAGCACGGACACACACAGTCTCCCAGAACGGACACACACCGTCTCCCAGCACGCACAGACGCCGTCTCCCAGCACGGACACTCGCCGTCTCCCAACACGGACACTCACCGTCTCCCAGCACGGACACACACAGTCTCCCAGCATCGACACACACCATCTCCCAACACAGACATTCACCGTCTCCCAGCACTGACACACACCGTTGCCCAGCACGGACACTCACCGTCTCCCAGCACGGACACACGCCGCCTCCCAGCACGGACACTCGCCGTCTTCCATCACGGACACTCGCCGTCTCCCAACACGGACACTCGCCGTCGCCCAGCACGGAGACACACCGTCTCCCACCACGGACACACACCGTCTCCCAGCACGGACACACACAGTCTCCCAGAACGGACACACACCGTCTCCCAACACAGACATTCACCGTCTCCCAGCACAGACACTCACCATCTCCCAGCAACTACACACACCGTCTCCCAGCACTGACACACACCGTTGCCCAGCACGGACACTCACCGTCTCCCAGCACGGACACACGCCGCCTCCCAGCACGGACACTCGCCGTCTTCCATCACGGACACTCGCCGTCTCCCAACACGGACACTCGCCGTCGCCCAGCACGGAGACACACCGTCTCCCACCACGGACACACACCGTCTCCCAGCACGGACACACACAGTCTCCCAGAACGGACACACACCGTCTCCCAGCACGCACAGACGCCGTCTCCCAGCACGGACACTCGCCGTCTCCCAACACGGACACTCACCGTCTCCCAGCACGGACACACACAGTCTCCCAGCATCGACACACACCATCTCCCAACACAGACATTCACCGTCTCCCAGCACAGACACTCACCATCTCCCAGCATTGACACACGCCGTCTCCCAGCACGCACAGATGCCGTCTCCCAGCATGGACACTCGCCTTCTCCCTGCACGGACACATACCAACACGGACACTCACCGTCTCCCACCATGGACACACACTGTCTGTCTGCACAGACACACACCTTCTCCAAGGACGGATACACACGGTCTCCCAGCACAGACACACACTGTCTCCCAGCTCAAGTATACACCGTCTCCCAGCACCGACACACACCACCTCTCAGCACCGACATACTCACCGACTCCCAGCACCGATACTCACCGTATCACATCACCGACACACACCGTCTCCCAGCACCGACACACTCAACTCTCCCAGAACCGACACTCACCGTCTCCCAGCACAGACACACACCGTTGCGCAGCACGGACACTCACCGTCTTGCAGCACCGACACACACCATCTCCCAGCACCGACACACACCGTCTCCAGGCACAGACACACACCATCTCCCAAAACGGTAACACACCATCACCCAACACGGTCACACACCGTCTCCCAGTACTGACTCTCACAGTCTCCCAGCAGGGACACACACCAACTCACAGCATGGACACACGCCATCTCTCAGCACGCACGCACACCGTCTCCCAGCACGGAGACTCACTGTCTCCCAGCATGGACACACGCTGTGTTCCAGCACGGATACACACCGTCTCGCAGCACCGACACACACAGTCTCCCAGCAGCGACACACAATGTCTCCCAGAACCGACACTCACCGTCTCCCAGCACAGACACATACCGTTGCGCAGCACGGACACTCACCGTCTTGCAGCACCGACACACACCGTCTCCCAGCACCGACACACACCGTCTCCAGGCACAGACACACACCATCTCCAAAAACGGTCACACACCATCACCCAACACGGTCACACACCGTCTCCCAGTACCGACTCTCACAGTCTCCCAGCAGGGACACACACCGACTCCCAGCACAGACACACTTAACTTTCCCAGAACCGACACTCACCGTCTCCCAGCACGGACACGCACCGTTGCCCAGCACAGACACTCACCGTCTCCCAGTACCGACACACACCATCTCCCAGCACCGACTGCAAGTCTCCCAGCATCGACACTCATCGTCTAACAGCACGGACACACAGAGTTGCCCAGCACAGACACTCACTGTCTTCCAGCACCGATACACACCGTCTCCCAGCACCGACACACACAGTCTCGCAGCACCGACAAACAGTGTCTCCCAGCACCGACACACACCGTCTCCCAGCACCGACACACACCTCTCCAGGCACAGACATAGACCGTCTACCAGCACGGTCACACACCATCTCCCAAAACGGTCACGCACTCTCTCCCAGCACTGACTCTCACAGTCTCCCAGCAGGGATAGACAACGACTCCCAGCACGGACACGCACCGTCTCACAGCACGGACACACGCCATCTCTCAGCACGCACGCACGCCGTCTCCCAGCACGGAGACTCACTGTCTCCCAGCATGGACACACGCCGTGTTCCAGCACGGATACACACCGTCTCGCAGCACCGACACACACCGTCTCCAGGCACGGACACACGCCGAGTTCCAGCACGGACACTCACCATGACCAGCACCAACACACTCACCGTCTACCAGCATCGACACACGCCGTCTCCCAGCACCGACACACGCCGTCTCCCAGCACCGACACACACAGTCTCCCAGAACGGACACACACCGTCTCCCAGAACGGACACACACCGTCTCCCAGCACAGACACACACAATATCCCAGCATGGACACTCACCGTCTCCCAGCACGGACACTCACCATCTCCCAGCACGGACACACACCGTCTCCCAGCACGGACACACACAGTCTCCCAGAACGGACACACACCGTCTCCCAGCACGCACAGACGCTGTCTCCCAGCACGGACACTCGCCGTCTCCCAACACGGACACTCACCGTCTCCCAGCACGGACACACACAGTCTCCCAGCATCGACACACACCGTCTCCCAACACAGACATTCACCGTCTCCCAGCACAGACACTCACCATCTCCCAGCATTGACACACGCCGTCTTCCAGCACGCACAGATGCCGTCTCCCAGCATGGACACTCGCCTTCTCCCTGCACGGACACATACCAACACGGACACTCACCGTCTCCCACCATGGACACACACTGTCTGTCTGCACAGACACACACCTTCTCCAAGGACGGATACACACGGTCTCCCAGCACAGACACACACTGTCTCCCAGCACCGACACACACCACCTCTCAGCACCGACATACTCACCGACTCCCAGCACCGATACTCACCGTATCACATCACCGACACACACCGTCTCCCAGCACCGACACACTCAACTCTCCCAGAACCGACACTCACCGTCTCCCAGCACAGACACACACCGTTGCGCAGCACGGACACTCACCGTCTTGCAGCACTGACACACACCGTCTCCCAGCACCGACACACACCGTCTCCAGGCACAGACACACACCATCTCCCAAAACGGTAACACACCATCACCCAACACGGTCACACACCGTCTCCCAGTACTGACTCTCACAGTCTCCCAGCAGGGACACACACCGACTCACAGCACGGACACACGCCATCTCTCAGCACACACGCACACCGTCTCCCAGCACGGAGACTCACTGTCTCCCAGCATGGACACACGCTGTGTTCCAGCACGGATACACACCGTCTCGCAGCACCGACACACACCGTCTCCAGGCACGGACACACGCCGAGTTCCAGCACAGACACTCACCATGTCCAGCACCAACACACTCACCGTCTACCAGCATCGACACACGCCGCCTCCCAGCATCGACACACGCCGTCTCCCAGCACCGACACAAGCCGTCTCCCAGCACCGACACACGCCGTCTCCCAGCAGCGGACACTCACCGTCTCCCAGCACGGACACACACAGTCTCCCAGAACAGACACAAACCGTCTCCCAGCACGGACACACACAATATTCCAGCACGGACACACACCGTCTCCCAGCACCGACACATGTAAGTCTCCCAGCATCGACACTCATCGTCTAACAGCACGGACAAACACCGTTGCCTTGCACGGACACTACCGTCTCCCAGCACAGACACTCACCGTCTCCCAAAACCGACAGACACCGTATTCCAGCACCGACAGACACCGTCTCCCAGCACGGACTCTACCGTCTCCCAGCATGGACACTCACCATCTCCCAGCACCGACACACACCGTCTCCCAGCACCGACACACACAAGTCTCGCAGCACCGACACACACCGTCTCCCAGCACCGACACACTCACCGACTCCCAGCATCGACACTCATCGTCTAACAGCACGGACACACAGAGTTGCCCAGCACAGACACTCACCGTCTTCCAGCACCGATACACACCGTCTCCCAGCACCGACGCACACAGTCTCGCAGCACCGACAAACAGTGTCTCCCAGCACCGACACACACCGTCTCCCAGCACCGACACACACCTCTCCAGGCACAGACATAGACCGTCTACCAGCACGGTCACACACCATCTCCCTAAACGGTCACGCACCCTCTCCCAGCACTGACTCTCACAGTCTCCCAGCAGGGATAGACAACGACTCCCAGCACGGACACGCACCGTCTCACAGCACGGACACACGCCATCTCTCAGCACGCACGCACGCCGTCTCCCAGCACGGAGACTCACTGTCTCCCAGCATGGACACACGCCGTGTTCCAGCACGGATACACACCGTCTCGCAGCACCGACACACACCGTCTCCAGGCACGGACACACGCCGAGTTCCAGCACGGACACTCACCATGACCAGCACCAACACACTCACCGTCTACCAGCATCGACACACGCCGTCTCCCAGCACCGACACACGCCGTCTCCCAGCACCGACACACACAGTCTCCCAGTACAGACACACACCGTCTCCCAGCACGGACACACACAATATCCCAGCATGGACACTCACCGTCTCCCAGCACGGACACTCACCATCTCCCAGCACTGACACACACAGTCTCCCAGAACGGACACACACTGTCTCAGAGTACAGACACTCACCGTCTCCCAGCACCGACACTCACAATATCCCAGCACGGACACTCACCGTCTCCCAGCACAGACACACATTGTCTCCCAGTACGGACACTCACCGCCTCCCAGCATGGACACACACCGTCTGCCTGCACGGCCACACACCTTCTCCCAAGTCGGATACACATGGTCTCACAGCACAGACACACACTGTCTCCCAGCACAAGTATACACCGTCTCCCAGCACGGCCACTCACCATCTCCCAGCACCTACACACACCGTCTCCCAGCACCGACACACTTAACTCTCCCAGAACCGACACTCACCGTCTCCCAGCACGGACACACACCATCTCCCAGCAGCTGCACACACCGTCTCCCAGCACCAACACACTTAACTCTCCCAGAACCGACACTCACCGTCTCCCAGCATGGACACACACCGTTGCCCAGCACGGACACTCACCGTCTCCCAGCACCTACACACACCGTCTCCCAGCACCGACACACTTAACTCTCCCAGAACCGACACTCACCGTCTCCCAGCACGGACGCACACAGTCTCCCAGAACGGACACACACCGTCTCCCAGCACGCACAGACGCCGTCTCCCAGCACGGACACTCGCCGTCTCCCAACACGGACACTCACCGTCTCCCAGCACGGACACACACAGTCTCCCAGCATCGACACACACCATCTCCCAACACAGACATTCACCGTCTCCCAGCACAGACACTCACCATCTCCCAGCATTGACACACACCGTCTCCCAGCACGCACAGATGCCGTCTCCCAGCATGGACACTCGCCTTCTCCCTGCACGGACACATACCAACACGGACACTCACCGTCTCCCACCATGGACACACACTGTCTGTCTGCACAGACACACACCTTCTCCAAGGACGGATACACACGGTCTCCCAGCACAGACACACACTGTCTCCCAGCTCAAGTATACACCGTCTCCCAGCACCGACACACACCACCTCTCAGCACCGACATACTCACCGACTCCCAGCACCGATACTCACCGTATCACATCACCGACACACACCGTCTCCCAGCACCGACACACTCAACTCTCCCAGAACCGACACTCACCGTCTCCCAGCACAGACACACACCGTTGCGCAGCACGGACACTCACCGTCTTGCAGCACCGACACACACCATCTCCCAGCACCGACACACACCGTCTCCAGGCACAGACACACACCATCTCCCAAAACGGTAACACACCATCACCCAACACGGTCACACACCGTCTCCCAGTACTGACTCTCACAGTCTCCCAGCAGGGACACACACCAACTCACAGCATGGACACACGCCATCTCTCAGCACGCACGCACACCGTCTCCCAGCACGGAGACTCACTGTCTCCCAGCATGGACACACGCTGTGTTCCAGCACGGATACACACCGTCTCGCAGCACCGACACACACAGTCTCCCAGCAGCGACACACAATGTCTCCCAGAACCGACACTCACCGTCTCCCAGCACAGACACATACCGTTGCGCAGCACGGACACTCACCGTCTTGCAGCACCGACACACACCGTCTCCCAGCACCGACACACACCGTCTCCAGGCACAGACACACACCATCTCCAAAAACGGTCACACACCATCACCCAACACGGTCACACACCGTCTCCCAGTACCGACTCTCACAGTCTCCCAGCAGGGACACACACCGACTCCCAGCACAGACACACTTAACTTTCCCAGAACCGACACTCACCGTCTCCCAGCACGGACACGCACCGTTGCCCAGCACAGACACTCACCGTCTCCCAGTACCGACACACACCATCTCCCAGCACCGACTGCAAGTCTCCCAGCATCGACACTCATCGTCTAACAGCACGGACACACAGAGTTGCCCAGCACAGACACTCACTGTCTTCCAGCACCGATACACACCGTCTCCCAGCACCGACACACACAGTCTCGCAGCACCGACAAACAGTGTCTCCCAGCACCGACACACACCGTCTCCCAGCACCGACACACACCTCTCCAGGCACAGACATAGACCGTCTACCAGCACGGTCACACACCATCTCCCAAAACGGTCACGCACTCTCTCCCAGCACTGACTCTCACAGTCTCCCAGCAGGGATAGACAACGACTCCCAGCACGGACACGCACCGTCTCACAGCACGGACACACGCCATCTCTCAGCACGCACGCACGCCGTCTCCCAGCACGGAGACTCACTGTCTCCCAGCATGGACACACGCCGTGTTCCAGCACGGATACACACCGTCTCGCAGCACCGACACACACCGTCTCCAGGCACGGACACACGCCGAGTTCCAGCACGGACACTCACCATGACCAGCACCAACACACTCACCGTCTACCAGCATCGACACACGCCGTCTCCCAGCACCGACACACGCCGTCTCCCAGCACCGACACACACAGTCTCCCAGAACGGACACACACCGTCTCCCAGAACGGACACACACCGTCTCCCAGCACAGACACACACAATATCCCAGCATGGACACTCACCGTCTCCCAGCACGGACACTCACCATCTCCCAGCACGGACACACACCGTCTCCCAGCACGGACACACACAGTCTCCCAGAACGGACACACACCGTCTCCCAGCACGCACAGACGCTGTCTCCCAGCACGGACACTCGCCGTCTCCCAACACGGACACTCACCGTCTCCCAGCACGGACACACACAGTCTCCCAGCATCGACACACACCGTCTCCCAACACAGACATTCACCGTCTCCCAGCACAGACACTCACCATCTCCCAGCATTGACACACGCCGTCTTCCAGCACGCACAGATGCCGTCTCCCAGCATGGACACTCGCCTTCTCCCTGCACGGACACATACCAACACGGACACTCACCGTCTCCCACCATGGACACACACTGTCTGTCTGCACAGACACACACCTTCTCCAAGGACGGATACACACGGTCTCCCAGCACAGACACACACTGTCTCCCAGCACCGACACACACCACCTCTCAGCACCGACATACTCACCGACTCCCAGCACCGATACTCACCGTATCACATCACCGACACACACCGTCTCCCAGCACCGACACACTCAACTCTCCCAGAACCGACACTCACCGTCTCCCAGCACAGACACACACCGTTGCGCAGCACGGACACTCACCGTCTTGCAGCACTGACACACACCGTCTCCCAGCACCGACACACACCGTCTCCAGGCACAGACACACACCATCTCCCAAAACGGTAACACACCATCACCCAACACGGTCACACACCGTCTCCCAGTACTGACTCTCACAGTCTCCCAGCAGGGACACACACCGACTCACAGCACGGACACACGCCATCTCTCAGCACACACGCACACCGTCTCCCAGCACGGAGACTCACTGTCTCCCAGCATGGACACACGCTGTGTTCCAGCACGGATACACACCGTCTCGCAGCACCGACACACACCGTCTCCAGGCACGGACACACGCCGAGTTCCAGCACAGACACTCACCATGTCCAGCACCAACACACTCACCGTCTACCAGCATCGACACACGCCGCCTCCCAGCATCGACACACGCCGTCTCCCAGCACCGACACAAGCCGTCTCCCAGCACCGACACACGCCGTCTCCCAGCAGCGGACACTCACCGTCTCCCAGCACGGACACACACAGTCTCCCAGAACAGACACAAACCGTCTCCCAGCACGGACACACACAATATTCCAGCACGGACACACACCGTCTCCCAGCACCGACACATGTAAGTCTCCCAGCATCGACACTCATCGTCTAACAGCACGGACAAACACCGTTGCCTTGCACGGACACTACCGTCTCCCAGCACAGACACTCACCGTCTCCCAAAACCGACAGACACCGTATTCCAGCACCGACAGACACCGTCTCCCAGCACGGACTCTACCGTCTCCCAGCATGGACACTCACCATCTCCCAGCACCGACACACACCGTCTCCCAGCACCGACACACACAAGTCTCGCAGCACCGACACACACCGTCTCCCAGCACCGACACACTCACCGACTCCCAGCATCGACACTCATCGTCTAACAGCACGGACACACAGAGTTGCCCAGCACAGACACTCACCGTCTTCCAGCACCGATACACACCGTCTCCCAGCACCGACGCACACAGTCTCGCAGCACCGACAAACAGTGTCTCCCAGCACCGACACACACCGTCTCCCAGCACCGACACACACCTCTCCAGGCACAGACATAGACCGTCTACCAGCACGGTCACACACCATCTCCCTAAACGGTCACGCACCCTCTCCCAGCACTGACTCTCACAGTCTCCCAGCAGGGATAGACAACGACTCCCAGCACGGACACGCACCGTCTCACAGCACGGACACACGCCATCTCTCAGCACGCACGCACGCCGTCTCCCAGCACGGAGACTCACTGTCTCCCAGCATGGACACACGCCGTGTTCCAGCACGGATACACACCGTCTCGCAGCACCGACACACACCGTCTCCAGGCACGGACACACGCCGAGTTCCAGCACGGACACTCACCATGACCAGCACCAACACACTCACCGTCTACCAGCATCGACACACGCCGTCTCCCAGCACCGACACACGCCGTCTCCCAGCACCGACACACACAGTCTCCCAGTACGGACACACACCGTCTCCCAGCACGGACACACACAATATCCCAGCATGGACACTCACCGTCTCCCAGCACGGACACTCACCATCTCCCAGCACTGACACACACAGTCTCCCAGAACGGACACACACTGTCTCAGAGTACAGACACTCACCGTCTCCCAGCACCGACACTCACAATATCCCAGCACGGACACTCACCGTCTCCCAGCACAGACACACATTGTCTCCCAGTACGGACACTCACCGCCTCCCAGCATGGACACACACCGTCTGCCTGCACGGCCACACACCTTCTCCCAAGTCGGATACACATGGTCTCACAGCACAGACACACACTGTCTCCCAGCACAAGTATACACCGTCTCCCAGCACGGCCACTCACCATCTCCCAGCACCTACACACACCGCCTCCCAGCACCGACACACTTAACTCTCCCAGAACCGACACTCACCGTCTCCCAGCACGGACACACACCATCTCCCAGCAGCTGCACACACCGTCTCCCAGCACCAACACACTTAACTCTCCCAGAACCGACACTCACCGTCTCCCAGCATGGACACACACCGTTGCCCAGCACGGACACTCACCGTCTCCCAGCACCTACACACACCGTCTCCCAGCACCGACACACTTAACTCTCCCAGAACCGACACTCACCGTCTCCCAGCACGGACGCACACAGTCTCCCAGAACGGACACACACCGTCTCCCAGCACAGACACACACAATATCCCAGCACGGATACACACCGTCTTCCAGCACCGACACACACCGTCTCCCAGCACCGACACACTTAACTCTCCCAGAACCGACACTCACCGTCTCCCAGCACGGACACACACCACCTCCCAGCAGCTACACACACCGTCTCCCAGCACCAACACACTTAACTCTCCCAGAACCGACACTCACCGTCTCCCAGCATGGACACACACCGTTGCCCAGCACGGAAACTCACCGTCTCCCAGCACCTACACACACCGTCTCCCAGCATCGACACACTTAACTCTCCCAGAACCGACACTCACCGTCTCCCAGCACGGACACACACCATCTCCCAGCACCTAAACACACCGTCTCCCAGCAGCAACACACTTAACTCTCCCAGAACCAACACTCACCGTCTCCCAGCACGGACGCACACAGTCTCCCAGAACGGACACACACCGTCTCCCAGCACAGACACACACAATATCCCAGCACGGACACACACCGTCTTCCAGCACCGACACATGTAAGTCTCCCAGCATCGACACTCATCGTCTAACAGCACGGACACACACCGCTGCCTAGCACGGACACTACCGTCTCCCAGCACAGACACTCACCGTCTCCCAAAACCGACAGACACCGTCTCCCAGCACTGACAGACACCGTCTCCCAGCACAGACTCTACCGTCTCCCAGCACGGACACTCACCGCCTCCCAGCACCGACACACGCCGTCTCCCAGCACCGACACACACAAGTCTCGCAGCACCGACACATAGTGTATCCCAGCACCGACACACACCGTCTCCCAGCACGCACAGACGCTGTCTCCCAGCATGGACACTCGCCGTCTCCCAGCACGGACACACGCCATCTCCCAACACGGACACTCACCGTCTCCCAGCACGGAGACACACTGTCTCCCAACACGGACACTCACCGTCTCCCAGCAGGGATAAACACAGTCTCCCAGCATCGACACACACCGTCTCCCAACACGGACACTCACATTCTCCCAGCACGGAGACACACCATCTCCCAACACGGACACTCACCATCTCCCAGCACGGACACACACAGTCTCCCAGAACGGACATACACTGTCTCCCAGCACGGTCATGCACCCTCCCCCAGAACCGACTCTCACAGTCTCCCAGCAGGGATACACACCGACTCCCAGCACGGACACACACCGTCTCACAGCATGGACACACGCCATCACCCAGCACGCACGCACGCCGTCTCCCAGCACGGAGACTCACTGTCTCCCAGCACGGAGACACCGTCTCCCAGCACCGACACACACCATCTCCCAGCACGGACACACACCGTCTCCCAGCACCGACACACTCACCGACTCCCAGCACCGACATACACAGTCTCCCAGCACCAACACATACCGTCTGCCAGCAGCGCTAACAGCGTCTCCCAGCACCGACATACGCCATCTCCCAGCAGCGTCACACAATGTCTCCCAGCACGGACACTCGCCGTCTCCCAGCACGGAAACTCGCCGTCTCCCAGCACGGACACTCGCCGTCTCCCAGCACGGACACATGCCGCCACCGACCACGGACACTCGCAGTCTCCCAGCACGGAGACACACTGTCTCCCAACACGGACACTCACCGTCTCCCAGCAGGGACACACACAGTCTACCAGAACGGACACACACAGTCTCCCAGCACGGACACTCACAATATCCCAGCACGGACACTCACCGTCTCCCAGCATGGACACACACCGTCTGCCTGCACGGACACACATCTTCTCCCAGGACGGATACACACGGTCTCCCAGCACAGACACACACTGTCTCCCAGCACCGACACACACCGTCTCCTAGCACCGACACACACCGTCTCCCAGCACCGACACACACCGTCTCCAGCACAGACACAGACTGTTTCCCAGCACGGTCACACACCATCTCCCAAAACGGTCACACACCATCTCCCAACACGGGTCACACACCTTCTCCCAGCACCGGCTCTCACAGTCTCCCAGCAGGGACACACACCAACTCCCAGCACAGACACACACCGTCTCACAGCACGGACATACGCTATCTCCCAGCACGGACACATGCTGTCTCCCAGCACGGACACTCGCTGTCTCCCAGCACGGACATACGCCGCCTCTCAGCACGGACACTCGCCGTCTTCCAGCACGGACACTCGCCGTCTCCCAACACGGACACTCGCCGTCGCCCAGCACGGAGACACACCGTCTCCCAGCACGGACACACACAGTCTCCCAGAACGGACACACACCGTCTCAGAGTACAGACACTCACCGTCTCCCAGCACCGACACTCACAATATCCCAGCACGGACACTCACCGTCTCCCAGCAGAGACACACACCATCTCCCACTACAGACATTCACCGTCTCCCAGCATGGACACACACCGTCTGCCTGCACGGACACACACCTTCTTCCAAGTCGGATACACACGGTCTCACAGCACAGACACACACTGTCTCCCAGCTCAAGTATACACCGTCTCCCAGCACGGACACTCACCGTCTCCCAGCACCGACACACGCCGTCTCCCAGCACCGACACACACAAGTCTCGCAGCACCGACACACAGTGTATCCCAGCACCGACACACACCGTCTCCCAGCACGCACAGACGCTGTCTCCCAGCATGGACACTCGCCGTCTCCCAGCACGGACACACGCCATCTCTCAACACGGACACTCACCGTCTCCCAGCACGGAGACACACTGTCTCCCAACACGGACACTCACCGTCTCCCAGCAGGGATAAACACAGTCTCCCAGCATCGACACACACCGTCTCCCAACACGGACACTCACATTCTCCCAGCACGGAGACACACCATCTCCCAACACGGATACTCACCATCTCCCAGCACGGACACACACAGTCTCCCAGAACGGACATACACTGTCTCCCAGCACGGTCATGCACCCTCCCCCAGAACCGACTCTCACAGTCTCCCAGCAGGGATACACACCGACTCCCAGCACGGACACACACCGTCTCACAGCATGGACACACGCCATCACCCAGCACCGACACGTACTGTCTCCCAGCACCTACACACACCATCTCCCAGCACCGACACACACAAGTCTCGCAGCACCGACACACAGTGTCTCCCAGCACCAACACACAACGTCTCCAGGCACAGACACAGACCGTTTCCCAGCACGGTCACACACCATCTCACAAAACAGTCACACACCGACTCCCAGCACAGACACACACCGTCTCACAGCACGGACACACGCTATCTCCCAGCACGGACACATGCCGTCTCCCCACACGGACACTCGCTGTCTACCAGCACGGACACTTGCTGTTCTCCAGCACGGACACTCGCCGTCTCCCAGCACAGACATACGCCGCCTCCCAGCACAGACACTCGCCGTCGCCCAGCACGGAGACACATCGTCTCCCACCACAGACACACACCGTCTCCCAGCACGGACACACACAGTCTCCCAGAACGGACACACACCGTCTCAGAGTACAGACACTCACCGTCTCCCAGCACCGACACTCACAATATCCCAGCACGGACACTCACCGTCTCCCAGCACAGACACTCACCGTCTCCCAGCATGGACACACACCGTCTGCCTGCACGGACACACACCTTCTCCGAAGTTGGATACACATGGTCTCACAGCACCGACACACACTGTCTCCCAGCTAAAGTATACACCGTCTCCCAGCACGGCCACTCACCATCTCCCAGCAACTACACACACCGTCTCCCAGCACCGACACACACCGTTGCCCAGCACGGACACACACAGTCTCCCAGAACGGACACACACCGTCTCAGAGTACAGACACTCACCGTCTCCCAGCACGGACACACACAATATCCCAGCATGGACACTCACCGTCTCCCAGCACGGACACTCACCATCTCCCAGCACGGACACACACAGTCTCCCAGAACGGACACACACTGTCTCAGAGTACAGACACTCACCGTCTCCCAGCACCGACACTCACAATATCCCAGCACGGACACTCACCGTCTCCCAGCACAGACACACATTGTCTCCCAGTACGGACACTCACCGCCTCCCAGCATGGACACACACCGTCTGCCTGCACGGACACACACCTTCTCCCAAGTCGGATACACATGGTCTCACAGCACAGACACACACTGTCTCCCAGCTCAAGTATATACCGTCTCCCAGCACGGCCACTCACCATCTCCCAGCACCTACACATACCGTCTCCCAGCACCGACACACTTAACTCTCCCAGAACCGACACTCACCGTCTCCCAGCACGGACACACACCATCTCCCAGCACCTACACACACCGTCTCCCAGCACCAACACACTTAACTCTCCCAGAACCGACACTCACCGTCTCCCAGCACGGACACACACCGTTGCCCAGCACGGACACTCACCGTCTCCCAGCACCTACACTCACCGTCTCCCAGCACGGACACACACCATCTCCCAGCACCTAAACACACCGTCTCCCAGCAGCAACACACTTAACTCTCCCAGAACCGACACTCACCGTCTCCCAGCACCTACACTCACCGTCTCCCAGCACGGACACACACCATCTCCCAGCACCTAAACACACCGTCTCCCAGCAGCAACACACTTAACTCTCCCAGAACCGACACTCACCGTCTCCCAGCACGGACACACACAGTCTCCCAGAACGGACACACACCGTCTCCCAGCACAGACACACACAATATCCCAGCACGGACACACGCCGTCTCCCACCACCGACACACGCCGTCTCCCAGCACCGATACACGTCGTCTCCCAGCACCGACACACGCCGTCTCCCAGAACGGACACACACCGTCTCCCAGCACGGACACACACAATATCCCAGCATGGACACTCACCGTCTCCCAGCACGGACACTCACCATCTCCCAGCACGGACACACACAGTCTCCCAGAACGGACACACACTGTCTCAGAGTACAGACACTCACCGTCTCCCAGCACCGACACTCACAATATCCCAGCACGGACACTCACCGTCTCCCAGCACAGACACACATTGTCTCCCAGTACGGACACTCACCGCCTCCCAGCATGGACACACACCGTCTGCCTGCACGGACACACACCTTCTCCCAAGTCGGATACACATGGTCTCACAGCACAGACACACACTGTCTCCCAGCTCAAGTATATACCGTCTCCCAGCACGGCCACTCACAATCTCCCAGCACCTACACATACCGTCTCCCAGCACCGACACACTTAACTCTCCCAGAACCGACACTCACCGTCTCCCAGCACGGACACAACACCATCTCCCAGCACCTACACACACCGTCTCCCAGCACGCACAGACACTGTCTCCCAGCATGGACACTCGCCGTCTCCCAGCATGGACACACACCATCTCCCAACACGGACACTCACCGTCTCCTTGCACGGAGACACACCATCTCCCAACACGGACACTCACCGTCTCCCAGCAGGGATACACACAGTCTCCCAGCATCGACACACACCGTCTCCCAACACGGACACTCACATTCTCCCAGCACGGAGACACACCATCTCCCAACACGGACACTCACCATCTCCCAGCACGGACACACACAGTCTCCCAGAACGGACATACACTGTCTCCCAGCACGGTCATGCACCCTCCCCCAGAACCGACTCTCACAGTCTCCCAGCAGGGATACACACCGACTCCCAGCACGGACACACACCGTCTCACAGCATGGACACACGCCATCACCCAGCACGCACGCACGCCGTCTCCCAGCACGGAGACTCACTGTCTCCCAGCACGGAGACTCACTGTCTCCCAGCACGGAGACACCGTCTCCCAGCACCGACACACACCATCTCCCAGCACGGACACACACCGTCTCCCAGCACCGACACACTCACCGACTCCCAGCACCGACATACACAGTCTCCCAGCACCAACACATACCGTCTGCCAGCAGCGCTAACAGCGTCTCCCAGCACCGACATACACCGTCTCCCAGCAGCGTCACACAATGTCTCCCAGCACGGACACTCGCCGTCTCCCAGCACGGACATACGCCGCCTCTCAGCACGGACACTCGCCGTCTTCCAGCACGGACACTCGCCGTCTCCCAACACGGACACTCGCCGTCGCCCAGCACGGAGACACACCGTCTCCCAGTACGGACACACACAGTCTCCCAGAACGGACACACACCGTCTCAGAGTACAGACACTCACCGTCTCCCAGCACCGACACTCACAATATCCCAGCACGGACACTCACCGTCTCCCAGCACAGACACACACCATCTTCCAGTACGGACATTCACCGTCTCCCAGCATGGACACACACCGTCTGCCTGCACGGACACACACCTTCTTCCAAGTCGGATACACACGGTCTCACAGCACAGACACACACTGTCTCCCAGCTCAAGTATACACCGTCTCCCAGCACGGACACTCACCGTCTCCCAGCACCTACACACACCGTCTCCCAGCACCAACACACTTAACTCTCCCAGAACCGACACTCACCGTCTCCAAGCACGGACACACACCGTTGCCCAGCACGGACACTCACCGTCTCCCAGCACCTACACACACCGTCTCCCAGCACCGACACGTGTAAGTTTCCCCGCATCGACACTCACCGGCTAACAGCACGGACACACACCGTCTCCCAGCACCGACACACACCGTCTCCCAGCACTGACACACATGTCTCGCAGCACCGACACACAGTGTCTCCCAGCACCGACACACACCATCTCCCAGCACCGACACACACCGTCTCCAGACACAGTCACAGACCGCCTCCCAGCACGGACACATACCGTCTCCCAGCATGGACACACATCGTCTGCCCGCACGGACACACACCTTCTCCCAGGACGGATACACAGCATCGCTCAGCATACACAGAGGCCGTCTCCCAGCATGGATACTCGCCGTCTCCCTGCACGGACACATACCGTCTCTCAGAACGGACATACACCGTCTCCCAGCACGGACAATCACCATCTCCCAGCACGGACAATCACCGTCTCCCAGCACGGACACACACAGTCTCCCAGAACGGACATACACCGTCTCCCAGCACGGACAATCACAATCTCCCAGCACGGACACTCACCGTCTCCCAGCACGGACACATACCGTCTCCCAGCATGGACACACAACGTCTGCCTGCACGGACACACACCTTCTCCAAGGACGGATACACACGGTCTCCCAGCACAGACACACACTGTCTCCCAGCTCAAGTATACACCGTCTCCCAGCACCGACACACTTAACTCTCCCAGAACCGACACTCAGCGTCTCCCAGCACAGACACACACCGTTGCCCAGCACAGACACTCACTCTCTCCCAGTACCGACACACACCATCTCCCAGCACCGACACACTTAGCTCTCCCAGAACCGACACTCACCATCTCCCAGCACGGACACATCGTTGCCCAGCACGGACACTCACTGTCTCCCAGCACGGACACACACAGTCTCCCAGAACGGACACACACCGTCTCCCAGCACGCACAGACGCCGTCTCCCAGCACGGACACTCGCCGTCTCCCAACACGGACACTCACCGTCTCCCAGCACGGACACACACAGTCTCCCAGCATCGACACACACCATCTCCCAACACAGACATTCACCGTCTCCCAGCACAGACACTCACCATCTCCCAGCATTGACACACGCCGTCTCCCAGCACGCACAGATGCCGTCTCCCAGCATGGACACTCGCCTTCTCCCTGCACGGACACATACCAACACGGACACTCACCGTCTCCCACCATGGACACACACTGTCTGTCTGCACAGACACACACCTTCTCCAAGGACGGATACACACGGTCTCCCAACACAGACACACACTGTCTCCCAGCTCAAGTATACACCGTCTCCCAGCACCGACACACACCACCTCTCAGCACCGACATACTCACCGACTCCCAGCACCGATACTCACCGTATCACATCACCGACACACACCGTCTCCCAGCACCGACACACTCAACTCTCCCAGAACCGACACTCACCGTCTCCCAGCACAGACACACACCGTTGCGCAGCACGGACACTCACCGTCTTGCAGCACCGACACACACCATCTCCCAGCACCGACACACACCGTCTCCAGGCACAGACACACGCCATCTCCCAAAACGGTAACACACCATCACCCAACACGGTCACACACCGTCTCCCAGTACTGACTCTCACAGTCTCCCAGCAGGGACACACACCAACTCACAGCATGGACACACGCCATCTCTCAGCACGCACGCACACCGTCTCCCAGCACGGAGACTCACTGTCTCCCAGCATGGACACACGCTGTGTTCCAGCACGGATACACACCGTCTCGCAGCACCGACACACACAGTCTCCCAGCAGCGACACACAATGTCTCCCAGAACCGACACTCACCGTCTCCCAGCACAGACACATACCGTTGCGCAGCACGGACACTCACCGTCTTGCAGCACCGACACACACCGTCTCCCAGCACCGACACACACCGTCTCCAGGCACAGACACACACCATCTCCCAAAACGGTAACACACCATCACCCAACACGGTCACACACCGTCTCCCAGTACCGACTCTCACAGTCTCCCAGCAGGGACACACACCGACTCCCAGCACAGACACACTTAACTTTCCCAGAACCGACACTCACCGTCTCCCAGCACGGACACGCACCGTTGCCCAGCACAGACACTCACCGTCTCCCAGTACCGACACACACCATCTCCCAGCACCGACTGCAAGTCTCCCAGCATCGACACTCATCGTCTAACAGCACGGACACACAGAGTTGCCCAGCACAGACACTCACTGTCTTCCAGCACCGATACACACCGTCTCCCAGCACCGACACACACAGTCTCGCAGCACCGACAAACAGTGTCTCCCAGCACCGACACACACCGTCTCCCAGCACCGACACACACCTCTCCAGGCACAGACATAGACCGTCTACCAGCACGGTCACACACCATCTCCCAAAACGGTCACGCACTCTCTCCCAGCACTGACTCTCACAGTCTCCCAGCAGGGATAGACAACGACTCCCAGCACGGACACGCACCGTCTCACAGCACGGACACACGCCATCTCTCAGCACGCACGCACGCCGTCTCCCAGCACGGAGACTCACTGTCTCCCAGCATGGACACACGCCGTGTTCCAGCACGGATACACACCGTCTCGCAGCACCGACACACACCGTCTCCAGGCACGGACACACGCCGAGTTCCAGCACGGACACTCACCATGACCAGCACCAACACACTCACCGTCTACCAGCATCGACACACGCCGTCTCCCAGCACCGACACACGCCGTCTCCCAGCACCGACACACACAGTCTCCCAGAACGGACACACACCGTCTCCCAGAACGGACACACACCGTCTCCCAGCACAGACACACACAATATCCCAGCATGGACACTCACCGTCTCCCAGCACGGACACTCACCATCTCCCAGCACGGACACACACTGTCTCCCAGCACGGACACACACAGTCTCCCAGAACGGACACACACCGTCTCCCAGCACGCACAGACGCTGTCTCCCAGCACGGACACTCGCCGTCTCCCAACACGGACACTCACCGTCTCCCAGCACGGACACACACAGTCTCCCAGCATCGACACACACCGTCTCCCAACACAGACATTCACCGTCTCCCAGCACAGACACTCACCATCTCCCAGCATTGACACACGCCGTCTTCCAGCACGCACAGATGCCGTCTCCCAGCATGGACACTCGCCTTCTCCCTGCACGGACACATACCAACACGGACACTCACCGTCTCCCACCATGGACACACACTGTCTGTCTGCACAGACACACACCTTCTCCAAGGACGGATACACACGGTCTCCCAGCACAGACACACACTGTCTCCCAGCACCGACACACACCACCTCTCAGCACCGACATACTCACCGACTCCCAGCACCGATACTCACCGTATCACATCACCGACACACACCGTCTCCCAGCACCGACACACTCAACTCTCCCAGAACCGACACTCACCGTCTCCCAGCACAGACACACACCGTTGCGCAGCACGGACACTCACCGTCTTGCAGCACTGACACACACCGTCTCCCAGCACCGACACACACCGTCTCCAGGCACAGACACACACCATCTCCCAAAACGGTAACACACCATCACCCAACACGGTCACACACCGTCTCCCAGTACTGACTCTCACAGTCTCCCAGCAGGGACACACACCGACTCACAGCACGGACACACGCCATCTCTCAGCACACACGCACACCGTCTCCCAGCACGGAGACTCACTGTCTCCCAGCATGGACACACGCTGTGTTCCAGCACGGATACACACCGTCTCGCAGCACCGACACACACCGTCTCCAGGCACGGACACACGCCGAGTTCCAGCACAGACACTCACCATGTCCAGCACCAACACACTCACCGTCTACCAGCATCGACACACGCCGCCTCCCAGCATCGACACACGCCGTCTCCCAGCACCGACACAAGCCGTCTCCCAGCACCGACACACGCCGTCTCCCAGCAGCGGACACTCACCGTCTCCCAGCACGGACACACACAGTCTCCCAGAACAGACACAAACCGTCTCCCAGCACGGACACACACAATATTCCAGCACGGACACACACCGTCTCCCAGCACCGACACATGTAAGTCTCCCAGCATCGACACTCATCGTCTAACAGCACGGACAAACACCGTTGCCTTGCACGGACACTACCGTCTCCCAGCACAGACACTCACCGTCTCCCAAAACCGACAGACACCGTATTCCAGCACCGACAGACACCGTCTCCCAGCACGGACTCTACCGTCTCCCAGCATGGACACTCACCATCTCCCAGCACCGACACACACCGTCTCCCAGCACCGACACACACAAGTCTCGCAGCACCGACACACACCGTCTCCCAGCACCGACACACTCACCGACTCCCAGCATCGACACTCATCGTCTAACAGCACGGACACACAGAGTTGCCCAGCACAGACACTCACCGTCTTCCAGCACCGATACACACCGTCTCCCAGCACCGACGCACACAGTCTCGCAGCACCGACAAACAGTGTCTCCCAGCACCGACACACACCGTCTCCCAGTACCGACACACACCTCTCCAGGCACAGACATAGACCGTCTACCAGCACGGTCACACACCATCTCCCTAAACGGTCACGCACCCTCTCCCAGCACTGACTCTCACAGTCTCCCAGCAGGGATAGACAACGACTCCCAGCACGGACACGCACCGTCTCACAGCACGGACACACGCCATCTCTCAGCACGCACGCACGCCGTCTCCCAGCACGGAGACTCACTGTCTCCCAGCATGGACACACGCCGTGTTCCAGCACGGATACACACCGTCTCGCAGCACCGACACACACCGTCTCCAGGCACGGACACACGCCGAGTTCCAGCACGGACACTCACCATGACCAGCACCAACACACTCACCGTCTACCAGCATCGACACACGCCGTCTCCCAGCACCGACACACGCCGTCTCCCAGCACCGACACACACAGTCTCCCAGTACGGACACACACCGTCTCCCAGCACGGACACACACAATATCCCAGCATGGACACTCACCGTCTCCCAGCACGGACACTCACCATCTCCCAGCACTGACACACACAGTCTCCCAGAACGGACACACACTGTCTCAGAGTACAGACACTCACCGTCTCCCAGCACCGACACTCACAATATCCCAGCACGGACACTCACCGTCTCCCAGCACAGACACACATTGTCTCCCAGTACGGACACTCACCGCCTCCCAGCATGGACACACACCGTCTGCCTGCACGGACACACACCTTCTCCCAAGTCGGATACACATGGTCTCACAGCACAGACACACACTGTCTCCCAGCTCAAGTATATACCGTCTCCCAGCACGGCCACTCACCATCTCCCAGCACCTACACATACCGTCTCCCAGCACCGACACACTTAGCTCTCCCAGAACCGACACTCACCGTCTCCCAGCACGGACACACACCATTGCCCAGCACGGACACTCACCGTCTCCCAGCACCTACACACACCGTCTTCCAGCACCGACACACTTAACTCTCCCAGAACCGACACTCACCGTCTCCCAGCACGGACACACACCATCTCCCAGCACCTAAATACACCGTCTCCCAGCAGCAACACACTTAACTCTCCCAGAACCGACACTCACCGTCTCCCAGCACGGACACACACAGTCTCCCAGAACGGACACACACCGTCTCCCAGCACAGACACACACAATATCCCAGCACGGACACACACCGTCTTCCAGCACCGACACTCATCGTCTAACAGCACGGACACACACCGCTGCCTAGCACGGACACTACCGTCTCCCAGCACAGACACTACCGTCTCCCAGCACAGACACTCACCGTCTCCCAAAACCGACAGACACCGTCTCCCAGCACTGACAGACACCGTCTCCCAGCACCGACACACACCGTCACCCAGCGCCGACACACACAAGTCTCGCAGCACCGACACACAGTGTCTCCCAGCACCAACACACACCGTCTCCCAGCACGCACAGACACTGTCTCCCAGCATGGACACTCGCCGTCTCCCAGCACGGACACACACCATCTCCCAACACGGACACTCACCGTCTCCTTGCACGGAGACACACCATCTCCCAACACGGACACTCACCGTCTCCCAGCAGGGATACACACAGTCTCCCAGCATCGACACACACCGTCTCCCAACACGGACACTCACATTCTCCCAGCACGGAGACACACCATCTCCCAACACGGACACTCACCATCTCCCAGCACGGACACACACAGTCTCCCAGAACGGACATACACTGTCTCCCAGCACGGTCATGCACCCTCCCCCAGAACCGACTCTCACAGTCTCCCAGCAGGGATACACACCGACTCCCAGCACGGACACACACCGTCTCACAGCATGGACACACGCCATCACCCAGCACGCACGCACGCCGTCTCCCAGCACGGAGACTCACACTGTCTCCCAGCACGGAGACTCACTGTCTCCCAGCACGGACACTACCGTCTCCCAGCACAGACACTCACCGTCTCCCAGCACAGACACTCACCGTCTCCCAAAACCGACAGACACCGTATCCCAGCACCGACAGACACCGTCTCCCAGCACGGACTCTACCGTCTCCCAGCATGGACACTCACCGTCTCCCAGCACCGACACACACCGTCTCCCAGCACCGACACACACAAGTCTCGCAGCACCGACACACAGTGTATCCCAGCACCGACACACACCGTCTCCCAGCACGCACAGACGCTGTCTCCCAGCATGGACACTCGCCGTCTCCCAGCACGGACACACACCGTCTCCCAGCACGGAGACACACCGTTTCCCGACACGGACACTCACCGTCTCCCAGCAGGGATACACACAGTCTCCCAGCATCGACACACACCGTCTCCCAACACGGACACTCACATTCTCCCAGCACGGAGACACATCATCTCCCAACACAGACACTCACCATCTCCCAGCACAGACACACACCGTTGCGCAGCACGGACACTCACCGTCTTGCAGCACCGACACACACCGTCTCCCAGCACCGACACACACCGTCTCCAGGCACAGACACACACCATCTCCCAAAACGGTAACACACCATCACCCAACACGGTCACACACCGTCTCCCAGAACCGACTCTCACAGTCTCCCAGCAGGGACACACACCGACTCCCAGCACAGACACAGACCATCTCTCAGCACCGACACACTCACCGACTCCCAGCACCGACACTCACCGTCTCACATCACCGACACACTCAACTCTCCCAGAACCGACACTCATCGTCTTCCAGCACAGACACACACCGTTGCGCAGCACGGACACTCACCGTCTTGCAGCACCGACACACACCGTCTCCCAGCACCAACACACACAAGTCTCACAGCAGCGACACACACCGTCTCCAGACACAGACACACGCCGTCTCCCAGCAGCGACACACACCGTCTCCAGGCACAGACACACACCATCTCCAAAAACGGTCACACACCATCACCCAACACGGTCACACACTGTCTCCCAGTACCGACTCTCACAGTCTCCCAGCAGGGACACACACCGACTCCCAGCACAGACACACTTAACTCTCCCAGAACCGACACTCACCGTCTCCCAGCATGGACACTCACCGTCTTCCAGCACCAACACACACCGTCTCCCAGCACCGACACACACAGTCTCGCAGCACCGACAAACAGTGTCTCCCAGCACCGACACACACCGTCTCCCAGCACCGACACACAACTCTCCAGGCACAGACATAGACCGTCTACCAGCACGGTCACACACCATCTCCCAAAACGGTCACGCACCCTCTCCCAGCACTGACTCTCACAGTCTCCCAGCAGGGATAGACACCGACTCCCAACACGGACACACACCGTCTCACAGCACGGGCACACGCCATCTCTCAGCATGCACGCACGCCGTCTCCCAGCACGGAGACTCATTGTCTCCCAGCATGGACACACGCCGTGTTCCAGCACGGATACACACCGTCTCGCAGCACCGACACACACCGTCTCCAGGCACGGACACACGCCGAGTTCCACCACGGACACTCACCATGTCGCAGCACCAACACGCTCACCGTCTACCAGCATTGACACACGCCGTCTCCCAGCATCGACACACGCCGTCTCCCACCACCGACACACGCCGTCTCCCAGCACCGATACACGCCGTCTCCCAGCACCGACACACGCCGTCTCCCAGAACGGACACACGCCGTCTCCCAGCACGGACACACACAATATCCCAGCATGGACACTCACCGTCTCCCAGCACGGACACTCACCATCTCCCAGCACGGACACACACAGTCTCCCAGAACGGACACACACTGTCTCAGAGTACAGACACTCACCGTCTCCCAGCACCGACACTCACAATATCCCAGCACGGACACTCACCGTCTCCCAGCACAGACACACATTGTCTCCCAGTACGGACACTCACCGCCTCCCAGCATGGACACACACCGTCTGCCTGCACGGACACACACCTTCTCCCAAGTCGGATACACATGGTCTCACAGCACAGACACACACTGTCTCCCAGCTCAAGTATATACCGTCTCCCAGCACGGCCACTCACCATCTCCCAGCACCTACACATACCGTCTCCCAGCACCGACACACTTAACTCTCCCAGAACCGACACTCACCGTCTCCCAGCACGGACACACACCATCTCCCAGCACCTACACACACCGTCTCCCAGCACCAACACACTTAACTCTCCCAGAACCGACACTCACCGTCTCCCAGCACGGACACACACCGTTGCCCAGCACGGACACTCACCGTCTCCCAGCACCTACACTCACCGTCTCCCAGCACGGACACACACCATCTCCCAGCACCTAAACACACCGTCTCCCAGCAGCAACACACTTAACTCTCCCAGAACCGACACTCACCGTCTCCCAGCACCTACACTCACCGTCTCCCAGCACGGACACACACCATCTCCCAGCACCTAAACACACCGTCTCCCAGCAGCAACACACTTAACTCTCCCAGAACCGACACTCACCGTCTCCCAGCACGGACACACACAGTCTCCCAGAACGGACACACACCGTCTCCCAGCACAGACACACACAATATCCCAGCACGGACACACGCCGTCTCCCACCACCGACACACGCCGTCTCCCAGCACCGATACACGTCGTCTCCCAGCACCGACACACGCCGTCTCCCAGAACGGACACACACCGTCTCCCAGCACGGACACACACAATATCCCAGCATGGACACTCACCGTCTCCCAGCACGGACACTCACCATCTCCCAGCACGGACACACACAGTCTCCCAGAACGGACACACACTGTCTCAGAGTACAGACACTCACCGTCTCCCAGCACCGACACTCACAATATCCCAGCACGGACACTCACCGTCTCCCAGCACAGACACACATTGTCTCCCAGTACGGACACTCACCGCCTCCCAGCATGGACACACACCGTCTGCCTGCACGGACACACACCTTCTCCCAAGTCGGATACACATGGTCTCACAGCACAGACACACACTGTCTCCCAGCTCAAGTATATACCGTCTCCCAGCACGGCCACTCACAATCTCCCAGCACCTACACATACCGTCTCCCAGCACCGACACACTTAACTCTCCCAGAACCGACACTCACCGTCTCCCAGCACGGACACAACACCATCTCCCAGCACCTACACACACCGTCTCCCAGCACGCACAGACACTGTCTCCCAGCATGGACACTCGCCGTCTCCCAGCATGGACACACACCATCTCCCAACACGGACACTCACCGTCTCCTTGCACGGAGACACACCATCTCCCAACACGGACACTCACCGTCTCCCAGCAGGGATACACACAGTCTCCCAGCATCGACACACACCGTCTCCCAACACGGACACTCACATTCTCCCAGCACGGAGACACACCATCTCCCAACACGGACACTCACCATCTCCCAGCACGGACACACACAGTCTCCCAGAACGGACATACACTGTCTCCCAGCACGGTCATGCACCCTCCCCCAGAACCGACTCTCACAGTCTCCCAGCAGGGATACACACCGACTCCCAGCACGGACACACACCGTCTCACAGCATGGACACACGCCATCACCCAGCACGCACGCACGCCGTCTCCCAGCACGGAGACTCACTGTCTCCCAGCACGGAGACTCACTGTCTCCCAGCACGGAGACACCGTCTCCCAGCACCGACACACACCATCTCCCAGCACGGACACACACCGTCTCCCAGCACCGACACACTCACCGACTCCCAGCACCGACATACACAGTCTCCCAGCACCAACACATACCGTCTGCCAGCAGCGCTAACAGCGTCTCCCAGCACCGACATACACCGTCTCCCAGCAGCGTCACACAATGTCTCCCAGCACGGACACTCGCCGTCTCCCAGCACGGACATACGCCGCCTCTCAGCACGGACACTCGCCGTCTTCCAGCACGGACACTCGCCGTCTCCCAACACGGACACTCGCCGTCGCCCAGCACGGAGACACACCGTCTCCCAGTACGGACACACACAGTCTCCCAGAACGGACACACACCGTCTCAGAGTACAGACACTCACCGTCTCCCAGCACCGACACTCACAATATCCCAGCACGGACACTCACCGTCTCCCAGCACAGACACACACCATCTTCCAGTACGGACATTCACCGTCTCCCAGCATGGACACACACCGTCTGCCTGCACGGACACACACCTTCTTCCAAGTCGGATACACACGGTCTCACAGCACAGACACACACTGTCTCCCAGCTCAAGTATACACCGTCTCCCAGCACGGACACTCACCGTCTCCCAGCACCTACACACACCGTCTCCCAGCACCAACACACTTAACTCTCCCAGAACCGACACTCACCGTCTCCAAGCACGGACACACACCGTTGCCCAGCACGGACACTCACCGTCTCCCAGCACCTACACACACCGTCTCCCAGCACCGACACGTGTAAGTTTCCCCGCATCGACACTCACCGGCTAACAGCACGGACACACACCGTCTCCCAGCACCGACACACACCGTCTCCCAGCACTGACACACATGTCTCGCAGCACCGACACACAGTGTCTCCCAGCACCGACACACACCATCTCCCAGCACCGACACACACCGTCTCCAGACACAGTCACAGACCGCCTCCCAGCACGGACACATACCGTCTCCCAGCATGGACACACATCGTCTGCCCGCACGGACACACACCTTCTCCCAGGACGGATACACAGCATCGCTCAGCATACACAGAGGCCGTCTCCCAGCATGGATACTCGCCGTCTCCCTGCACGGACACATACCGTCTCTCAGAACGGACATACACCGTCTCCCAGCACGGACAATCACCATCTCCCAGCACGGACAATCACCGTCTCCCAGCACGGACACACACAGTCTCCCAGAACGGACATACACCGTCTCCCAGCACGGACAATCACAATCTCCCAGCACGGACACTCACCGTCTCCCAGCACGGACACATACCGTCTCCCAGCATGGACACACAACGTCTGCCTGCACGGACACACACCTTCTCCAAGGACGGATACACACGGTCTCCCAGCACAGACACACACTGTCTCCCAGCTCAAGTATACACCGTCTCCCAGCACCGACACACTTAACTCTCCCAGAACCGACACTCAGCGTCTCCCAGCACAGACACACACCGTTGCCCAGCACAGACACTCACTCTCTCCCAGTACCGACACACACCATCTCCCAGCACCGACACACTTAGCTCTCCCAGAACCGACACTCACCATCTCCCAGCACGGACACATCGTTGCCCAGCACGGACACTCACCGTCTCCCAGCACGGACACACACAGTCTCCCAGAACGGACACACACCGTCTCCCAGCACGCACAGACGCCGTCTCCCAGCACGGACACTCGCCGTCTCCCAACACGGACACTCACCGTCTCCCAGCACGGACACACACAGTCTCCCAGCATCGACACACACCATCTCCCAACACAGACATTCACCGTCTCCCAGCACAGACACTCACCATCTCCCAGCATTGACACACGCCGTCTCCCAGCACGCACAGATGCCGTCTCCCAGCATGGACACTCGCCTTCTCCCTGCACGGACACATACCAACACGGACACTCACCGTCTCCCACCATGGACACACACTGTCTGTCTGCACAGACACACACCTTCTCCAAGGACGGATACACACGGTCTCCCAACACAGACACACACTGTCTCCCAGCTCAAGTATACACCGTCTCCCAGCACCGACACACACCACCTCTCAGCACCGACATACTCACCGACTCCCAGCACCGATACTCACCGTATCACATCACCGACACACACCGTCTCCCAGCACCGACACACTCAACTCTCCCAGAACCGACACTCACCGTCTCCCAGCACAGACACACACCGTTGCGCAGCACGGACACTCACCGTCTTGCAGCACCGACACACACCATCTCCCAGCACCGACACACACCGTCTCCAGGCACAGACACACGCCATCTCCCAAAACGGTAACACACCATCACCCAACACGGTCACACACCGTCTCCCAGTACTGACTCTCACAGTCTCCCAGCAGGGACACACACCAACTCACAGCATGGACACACGCCATCTCTCAGCACGCACGCACACCGTCTCCCAGCACGGAGACTCACTGTCTCCCAGCATGGACACACGCTGTGTTCCAGCACGGATACACACCGTCTCGCAGCACCGACACACACAGTCTCCCAGCAGCGACACACAATGTCTCCCAGAACCGACACTCACCGTCTCCCAGCACAGACACATACCGTTGCGCAGCACGGACACTCACCGTCTTGCAGCACCGACACACACCGTCTCCCAGCACCGACACACACCGTCTCCAGGCACAGACACACACCATCTCCCAAAACGGTAACACACCATCACCCAACACGGTCACACACCGTCTCCCAGTACCGACTCTCACAGTCTCCCAGCAGGGACACACACCGACTCCCAGCACAGACACACTTAACTTTCCCAGAACCGACACTCACCGTCTCCCAGCACGGACACGCACCGTTGCCCAGCACAGACACTCACCGTCTCCCAGTACCGACACACACCATCTCCCAGCACCGACTGCAAGTCTCCCAGCATCGACACTCATCGTCTAACAGCACGGACACACAGAGTTGCCCAGCACAGACACTCACTGTCTTCCAGCACCGATACACACCGTCTCCCAGCACCGACACACACAGTCTCGCAGCACCGACAAACAGTGTCTCCCAGCACCGACACACACCGTCTCCCAGCACCGACACACACCTCTCCAGGCACAGACATAGACCGTCTACCAGCACGGTCACACACCATCTCCCAAAACGGTCACGCACTCTCTCCCAGCACTGACTCTCACAGTCTCCCAGCAGGGATAGACAACGACTCCCAGCACGGACACGCACCGTCTCACAGCACGGACACACGCCATCTCTCAGCACGCACGCACGCCGTCTCCCAGCACGGAGACTCACTGTCTCCCAGCATGGACACACGCCGTGTTCCAGCACGGATACACACCGTCTCGCAGCACCGACACACACCGTCTCCAGGCACGGACACACGCCGAGTTCCAGCACGGACACTCACCATGACCAGCACCAACACACTCACCGTCTACCAGCATCGACACACGCCGTCTCCCAGCACCGACACACGCCGTCTCCCAGCACCGACACACACAGTCTCCCAGAACGGACACACACCGTCTCCCAGAACGGACACACACCGTCTCCCAGCACAGACACACACAATATCCCAGCATGGACACTCACCGTCTCCCAGCACGGACACTCACCATCTCCCAGCACGGACACACACTGTCTCCCAGCACGGACACACACAGTCTCCCAGAACGGACACACACCGTCTCCCAGCACGCACAGACGCTGTCTCCCAGCACGGACACTCGCCGTCTCCCAACACGGACACTCACCGTCTCCCAGCACGGACACACACAGTCTCCCAGCATCGACACACACCGTCTCCCAACACAGACATTCACCGTCTCCCAGCACAGACACTCACCATCTCCCAGCATTGACACACGCCGTCTTCCAGCACGCACAGATGCCGTCTCCCAGCATGGACACTCGCCTTCTCCCTGCACGGACACATACCAACACGGACACTCACCGTCTCCCACCATGGACACACACTGTCTGTCTGCACAGACACACACCTTCTCCAAGGACGGATACACACGGTCTCCCAGCACAGACACACACTGTCTCCCAGCACCGACACACACCACCTCTCAGCACCGACATACTCACCGACTCCCAGCACCGATACTCACCGTATCACATCACCGACACACACCGTCTCCCAGCACCGACACACTCAACTCTCCCAGAACCGACACTCACCGTCTCCCAGCACAGACACACACCGTTGCGCAGCACGGACACTCACCGTCTTGCAGCACTGACACACACCGTCTCCCAGCACCGACACACACCGTCTCCAGGCACAGACACACACCATCTCCCAAAACGGTAACACACCATCACCCAACACGGTCACACACCGTCTCCCAGTACTGACTCTCACAGTCTCCCAGCAGGGACACACACCGACTCACAGCACGGACACACGCCATCTCTCAGCACACACGCACACCGTCTCCCAGCACGGAGACTCACTGTCTCCCAGCATGGACACACGCTGTGTTCCAGCACGGATACACACCGTCTCGCAGCACCGACACACACCGTCTCCAGGCACGGACACACGCCGAGTTCCAGCACAGACACTCACCATGTCCAGCACCAACACACTCACCGTCTACCAGCATCGACACACGCCGCCTCCCAGCATCGACACACGCCGTCTCCCAGCACCGACACAAGCCGTCTCCCAGCACCGACACACGCCGTCTCCCAGCAGCGGACACTCACCGTCTCCCAGCACGGACACACACAGTCTCCCAGAACAGACACAAACCGTCTCCCAGCACGGACACACACAATATTCCAGCACGGACACACACCGTCTCCCAGCACCGACACATGTAAGTCTCCCAGCATCGACACTCATCGTCTAACAGCACGGACAAACACCGTTGCCTTGCACGGACACTACCGTCTCCCAGCACAGACACTCACCGTCTCCCAAAACCGACAGACACCGTATTCCAGCACCGACAGACACCGTCTCCCAGCACGGACTCTACCGTCTCCCAGCATGGACACTCACCATCTCCCAGCACCGACACACACCGTCTCCCAGCACCGACACACACAAGTCTCGCAGCACCGACACACACCGTCTCCCAGCACCGACACACTCACCGACTCCCAGCATCGACACTCATCGTCTAACAGCACGGACACACAGAGTTGCCCAGCACAGACACTCACCGTCTTCCAGCACCGATACACACCGTCTCCCAGCACCGACGCACACAGTCTCGCAGCACCGACAAACAGTGTCTCCCAGCACCGACACACACCGTCTCCCAGTACCGACACACACCTCTCCAGGCACAGACATAGACCGTCTACCAGCACGGTCACACACCATCTCCCTAAACGGTCACGCACCCTCTCCCAGCACTGACTCTCACAGTCTCCCAGCAGGGATAGACAACGACTCCCAGCACGGACACGCACCGTCTCACAGCACGGACACACGCCATCTCTCAGCACGCACGCACGCCGTCTCCCAGCACGGAGACTCACTGTCTCCCAGCATGGACACACGCCGTGTTCCAGCACGGATACACACCGTCTCGCAGCACCGACACACACCGTCTCCAGGCACGGACACACGCCGAGTTCCAGCACGGACACTCACCATGACCAGCACCAACACACTCACCGTCTACCAGCATCGACACACGCCGTCTCCCAGCACCGACACACGCCGTCTCCCAGCACCGACACACACAGTCTCCCAGTACGGACACACACCGTCTCCCAGCACGGACACACACAATATCCCAGCATGGACACTCACCGTCTCCCAGCACGGACACTCACCATCTCCCAGCACTGACACACACAGTCTCCCAGAACGGACACACACTGTCTCAGAGTACAGACACTCACCGTCTCCCAGCACCGACACTCACAATATCCCAGCACGGACACTCACCGTCTCCCAGCACAGACACACATTGTCTCCCAGTACGGACACTCACCGCCTCCCAGCATGGACACACACCGTCTGCCTGCACGGACACACACCTTCTCCCAAGTCGGATACACATGGTCTCACAGCACAGACACACACTGTCTCCCAGCTCAAGTATATACCGTCTCCCAGCACGGCCACTCACCATCTCCCAGCACCTACACATACCGTCTCCCAGCACCGACACACTTAGCTCTCCCAGAACCGACACTCACCGTCTCCCAGCACGGACACACACCATTGCCCAGCACGGACACTCACCGTCTCCCAGCACCTACACACACCGTCTTCCAGCACCGACACACTTAACTCTCCCAGAACCGACACTCACCGTCTCCCAGCACGGACACACACCATCTCCCAGCACCTAAACACACCGTCTCCCAGCAGCAACACACTTAACTCTCCCAGAACCGACACTCACCGTCTCCCAGCACGGACACACACAGTCTCCCAGAACGGACACACACCGTCTCCCAGCACAGACACACACAATATCCCAGCACGGACACACACCGTCTTCCAGCACCGACACTCATCGTCTAACAGCACGGACACACACCGCTGCCTAGCACGGACATTACCGTCTCCCAGCACAGACACTACCGTCTCCCAGCACAGACACTCACCGTCTCCCAAAACCGACAGACACCGTCTCCCAGCACTGACAGACACCGTCTCCCAGCACCGACACACACCGTCACCCAGCGCCGACACACACAAGTCTCGCAGCACAGACACACAGTGTCTCCCAGCACCAACACACACCGTCTCCCAGCACGCACAGACACTGTCTCCCAGCATGGACACTCGCCGTCTCCCAGCACGGACACACACCATCTCCCAACACGGACACTCACCGTCTCCTTGCACGGAGACACACCATCTCCCAACACGGACACTCACCGTCTCCCAGCAGGGATACACACAGTCTCCCAGCATCGACACACACCGTCTCCCAACACGGACACTCACATTCTCCCAGCACGGAGACACACCATCTCCCAACACGGACACTCACCATCTCCCAGCACGGACACACACAGTCTCCCAGAACGGACATACACTGTCTCCCAGCACGGTCATGCACCCTCCCCCAGAACCGACTCTCACAGTCTCCCAGCAGGGATACACACCGACTCCCAGCACGGACACACACCGTCTCACAGCATGGACACACGCCATCACCCAGCACGCACGCACGCCGTCTCCCAGCACGGAGACTCACACTGTCTCCCAGCACGGAGACTCACTGTCTCCCAGCACGGACACTACCGTCTCCCAGCACAGACACTCACCGTCTCCCAGCACAGACACTCACCGTCTCCCAAAACCGACAGACACCGTATCCCAGCACCGACAGACACCGTCTCCCAGCACGGACTCTACCGTCTCCCAGCATGGACACTCACCGTCTCCCAGCACCGACACACACCGTCTCCCAGCACCGACACACACAAGTCTCGCAGCACCGACACACAGTGTATCCCAGCACCGACACACACCGTCTCCCAGCACGCACAGACGCTGTCTCCCAGCATGGACACTCGCCGTCTCCCAGCACGGACACACACCGTCTCCCAGCACGGAGACACACCGTTTCCCGACACGGACACTCACCGTCTCCCAGCAGGGATACACACAGTCTCCCAGCATCGACACACACCGTCTCCCAACACGGACACTCACATTCTCCCAGCACGGAGACACATCATCTCCCAACACAGACACTCACCATCTCCCAGCACAGACACACACCGTTGCGCAGCACGGACACTCACCGTCTTGCAGCACCGACACACACCGTCTCCCAGCACCGACACACACCGTCTCCAGGCACAGACACACACCATCTCCCAAAACGGTAACACACCATCACCCAACACGGTCACACACCGTCTCCCAGAACCGACTCTCACAGTCTCCCAGCAGGGACACACACCGACTCCCAGCACAGACACAGACCATCTCTCAGCACCGACACACTCACCGACTCCCAGCACCGACACTCACCGTCTCACATCACCGACACACTCAACTCTCCCAGAACCGACACTCATCGTCTTCCAGCACAGACACACACCGTTGCGCAGCACGGACACTCACCGTCTTGCAGCACCGACACACACCGTCTCCCAGCACCAACACACACAAGTCTCACAGCAGCGACACACACCGTCTCCAGACACAGACACACGCCGTCTCCCAGCAGCGACACACACCGTCTCCAGGCACAGACACACACCATCTCCAAAAACGGTCACACACCATCACCCAACACGGTCACACACTGTCTCCCAGTACCGACTCTCACAGTCTCCCAGCAGGGACACACACCGACTCCCAGCACAGACACACTTAACTCTCCCAGAACCGACACTCACCGTCTCCCAGCATGGACACTCACCGTCTTCCAGCACCAACACACACCGTCTCCCAGCACCGACACACACAGTCTCGCAGCACCGACAAACAGTGTCTCCCAGCACCGACACACACCGTCTCCCAGCACCGACACACAACTCTCCAGGCACAGACATAGACCGTCTACCAGCACGGTCACACACCATCTCCCAAAACGGTCACGCACCCTCTCCCAGCACTGACTCTCACAGTCTCCCAGCAGGGATAGACACCGACTCCCAACACGGACACACACCGTCTCACAGCACGGGCACACGCCATCTCTCAGCATGCACGCACGCCGTCTCCCAGCACGGAGACTCATTGTCTCCCAGCATGGACACACGCCGTGTTCCAGCACGGATACACACCGTCTCGCAGCACCGACACACACCGTCTCCAGGCACGGACACACGCCGAGTTCCACCACGGACACTCACCATGTCGCAGCACCAACACGCTCACCGTCTACCAGCATTGACACACGCCGTCTCCCAGCATCGACACACGCCGTCTCCCACCACCGACACACGCCGTCTCCCAGCACCGATACACGCCGTCTCCCAGCACCGACACACGCCGTCTCCCAGAACGGACACACGCCGTCTCCCAGCACGGACACACACAATATCCCAGCATGGACACTCACCGTCTCCCAGCACGGACACTCACCATCTCCCAGCACGGACACACACAGTCTCCCAGAACGGACACACACTGTCTCAGAGTACAGACACTCACCGTCTCCCAGCACCGACACTCACAATATCCCAGCACGGACACTCACCGTCTCCCAGCACAGACACACATTGTCTCCCAGTACGGACACTCACCGCCTCCCAGCATGGACACACACCGTCTGCCTGCACGGACACACACCTTCTCCCAAGTCGGATACACATGGTCTCACAGCACAGACACACACTGTCTCCCAGCTCAAGTATATACCGTCTCCCAGCACGGCCACTCACCATCTCCCAGCACCTACACATACCGTCTCCCAGCACCGACACACTTAACTCTCCCAGAACCGACACTCACCGTCTCCCAGCACGGACACACACCATCTCCCAGCACCTACACACACCGTCTCCCAGCACCAACACACTTAACTCTCCCAGAACCGACACTCACCGTCTCCCAGCACGGACACACACCGTTGCCCAGCACGGACACTCACCGTCTCCCAGCACCTACACTCACCGTCTCCCAGCACGGACACACACCATCTCCCAGCACCTAAACACACCGTCTCCCAGCAGCAACACACTTAACTCTCCCAGAACCGACACTCACCGTCTCCCAGCACCTACACTCACCGTCTCCCAGCACGGACACACACCATCTCCCAGCACCTAAACACACCGTCTCCCAGCAGCAACACACTTAACTCTCCCAGAACCGACACTCACCGTCTCCCAGCACGGACACACACAGTCTCCCAGAACGGACACACACCGTCTCCCAGCACAGACACACACAATATCCCAGCACGGACACACGCCGTCTCCCACCACCGACACACGCCGTCTCCCAGCACCGATACACGTCGTCTCCCAGCACCGACACACGCCGTCTCCCAGCACCGACACACGCCGTCTCCCAGAACGGACACACACCGTCTCCCAGCACGGACACACACAATATCCCAGCATGGACACTCACCGTCTCCCAGCACGGACACTCACCATCTCCCAGCACGGACACACACAGTCTCCCAGAACGGACACACACTGTCTCAGAGTACAGACACTCACCGTCTCCCAGCACCGACACTCACAATATCCCAGCACGGACACTCACCGTCTCCCAGCACAGACACACATTGTCTCCCAGTACGGACACTCACCGCCTCCCAGCATGGACACACACCGTCTGCCTGCACGGACACACACCTTCTCCCAAGTCGGATACACATGGTCTCACAGCACAGACACACACTGTCTCCCAGCTCAAGTATATACCGTCTCCCAGCACGGCCACTCACAATCTCCCAGCACCTACACATACCGTCTCCCAGCACCGACACACTTAACTCTCCCAGAACCGACACTCACCGTCTCCCAGCACGGACACAACACCATCTCCCAGCACCTACACACACCGTCTCCCAGCACGCACAGACACTGTCTCCCAGCATGGACACTCGCCGTCTCCCAGCATGGACACACACCATCTCCCAACACGGACACTCACCGTCTCCTTGCACGGAGACACACCATCTCCCAACACGGACACTCACCGTCTCCCAGCAGGGATACACACAGTCTCCCAGCATCGACACACACCGTCTCCCAACACGGACACTCACATTCTCCCAGCACGGAGACACACCATCTCCCAACACGGACACTCACCATCTCCCAGCACGGACACACACAGTCTCCCAGAACGGACATACACTGTCTCCCAGCACGGTCATGCACCCTCCCCCAGAACCGACTCTCACAGTCTCCCAGCAGGGATACACACCGACTCCCAGCACCGACACTCACCGTCTCCCAGCACGGACACTCACCGTCTCCCAGCACCGACACACACCGTCTCCCAGCACCGACACACACAAGTCTCGCAGCACCGACACAGTGTCTCCCAGCACCGACACACACCGTCTCCCAGCACGCACAGACGCTGTCTCCCAGCATGGACACTCGCCGTCTCCCAGCACGGACACACACCATCTCCCAGCACGGACACACACCGTCTCACAGCATGGACACACGCCATCTCCCAGCACGCACGCACGCCGTCTCCCAGCACCGACACACACCATCTCCCAGCACGGACACACACCGTCTCCCAGCACTGAAACACAGGGTCTCTCAGCACAGACACTTACCGCCTCCCAGCACCGACACACACCGTCTCCCAGCACCGAAACACAGGGTCTCTCAGCACAGACACTTACCGCCTCCCAGCACCGACAAACACAGTCTCCCAGCACCAACACATACCGTCTGCCAGCAGCGCTAACACTGTCTCCCAGCACCGACATACACCATCTCCCAGCAGCGACACACAATGTCTCCCAGCACGGGCACTCGCCGTCTCCCAGCACGGAAATTCGCCGTCTCCCAGCATGGACACTCGCCGTCTCCCAGCACGGACACATGCCGCCATTGACCACGGACACTCGCCGTCTCCCAGCACGGAGACACACCGTCTCCCAACACGGATACTCACCGTCTCCCAGCAGGGATACACACAGACTCCCAGCATTGACGCACACCGTCTCCCAACACGGACACTCACCGTCTCTCAGCATGGAGACACACCATCTCGCAACACGGACACTCACCGTCTCCCAGCACGGACACACACAGTCTCCCAGAACGGACATACACTGTCTCCCAGCACGGTCATGCACCCTCTCCCAGAACCGACTCTCACAGTCTCCCAGCAGGGATACACACCGACTCCCAGCACGGACACACACCGTCTCACAGCATGGACACACGCCATCTCCCAGCACGCACGCACGCCGTCTCCCAGCACCGACACACGCCGTCTCCCAGCAGCGGACACTCGCCGTCTCCCAGCAGCGGACACTCGCCGTCTCCCAGCACGGACACACACAGTCTCCCAGAACAGACACACACCGTCTCCCAGCACCGACACACACAATATCCCAGCATGGACACTTACCGTCGCCCAGCACGGACACTCACCATCTCCCAGCACGGACACACACAGTCTCCCAGAACGGACACACATCGTCTCCCAGCACGGACACACACAATATCCCAGCATGGACACTCACCGTCTCCCATCACCGACACACACCGTCTCCCAACACGGACACACACCGTCTCCCAGCACCAACACACTCACCGTCTCCCTGCACGGACACACACCATCTCTCAACATACACAGAGGCCGTCTCCCAGCACGGATACTCGCCGTCTCCCAGCACGGATACTCGCCGTCTCCCTGCACGGACACATACCGTCTCCCAGCACGGACACTCACCGTCTCCCAGCACGGAGACACACCGTCACCCAACACGGACACTCACCGTCTCCGAGCAAGGACACACACAGTCTCCCATAACGGACATACACCGCCTCCCAGCACGGACACTCACAATCTCCCAGCATGGACACTCACTGTCTCCCAGCACGGACACATACCGTCTCCCAGCATGGACACACATTGTCTGCCCGCACAGACACACACCTTCTCCAAGGACGGATATATACGGTCTCCCAGCACAGACACACACTGTCTCCCAGCTCAAGTATACACCGTCTCCCAGCACGGACACACACCGTCTCCCAGTACGGACACTCACCGTCTCCCAGCATGGACACACATTGTCTGCCCGCACAGACACACACCTTCTCCAAGGACGGATACACACGGTCTTCCAGCACAGACACACACTGTCTCCCAGCTCAAGTATACACCGTCTCCCAGCACCGACACACTTAACTCTCCCAGAACTGACAACACCGTCTCCCAGCACAGACACACACCGTTCCCAGCACAGACACTCACTCTCTCCCAGTACCGAGACACACCATCTCCCAGCACCGACACACTTAACTCTCCCAGAACCGACACTCACCGTTTCCCAGCACGGACACATCGTTGCCCAGCACGGACACTCACCGTCTTCCAGCACCGATACACACCGTCTCCCAGCACCGACACACACAAGTCTCGCAGCACCGACACACAGTGTCTCCCAGCACCGACACACACCGTCTCCCAGCACCGACACACACCGTCTCCAGGCACAGACACAGACCGTTTCCCAACACGGGTCACACACCGTCTCCCAGCACCGGCTCTCACAGTCTCCCAGCAGGGACACACACCGACTCCCAGCACAGACACACACCGTCTCACAGCACGGACACTCGCCGTCTACCAGCACGGACACTTGCTGTTCTCCAGCACGGACACTCGCCGTCTCCCAGCACGGACATACGCCGCCTCCCAGCACGGACACTCGCCGTCTTCCAGCACGGACACTCGCCGTCTTCCAGCACAGACACTCGCCATCTCCCAACACGGACACTCGCCGTCGCCCAGCACGGAGACACATCGTCTCCCACCACGGACACACACCGTCTCCCAGCACGGACACACACCGTCTCAGAATACAGACACTCACCGTCTCCCAGCACCGACACTCACAATATCCCAGCACAGACACTCACCGTCTCCCAGCACAGACACACACTGTCTCCCAGCATGGACACACACCGTCTACCTGCACGGACACACACCTTCTCCCAAGTCGGATACACATGGTCTCACAGCACAGACACACACTGTCTCCTAGCTCAAGTATACACCATCTCCCAGCACGGCCACTCACCATCTCCCATCACCTACACACACCGTCTCCCAGCAGCGACACACTTAACTCTCCCAGAACCGACACTCACCGTCTCCCAGCACGGACGCACACCATCTCCCAGCACCGACACACACCGTCTCCCAGCACCGACACGTGTAAGTTTCCCCGCATCGGCACTCACCGGATAACAGCACGGACACACACCGTGGCCCAGCACGGACACTCTCCGTCTCCCAGCACGGACACTCTCCGTCTCCCAGCACGTACACTCACCATCTCCCAGCACAGACACACACCATCTCCCAGCACCGACACACACCGTCTCCCAGCACCGACACACTTAACTCTCCCAGAACCGACACTCACCGTCTCCCAGCACGGACACACACCGTTGCCCAGCACGGACACTCACCGTCTCCCAGCACCAACACACACCGTCTCCCAGCATCGACACACTTAACTCTCCCAGAACGGACACTCACCATCTCCCAGCACGGACACACACCGCCTCCCAGCACCGACACACACCGTCTCCCAGCACCGACACACACCGTCTCCCAGCACCGACACGTGTAAGTTTCCCCGCATCGACACTCACCAGATAACAGCACGGACACTCTCCGTCTCCCAGCACGTACACTCACCATCTCCCAGCACCGACACACACCGTCTCCCAGCACCGACACACACCGTCTCCCAGCACCGACACACATGTCTCGCAGCACCGACACAGAGTGTCTCCCAGCACCGACACACACCGTCTCCCAGCACCGACACACACCGTCTCCAGGCACAGACACAGACCGTCTCCAAGCACGGACACACACCATCTCCCAACACGGTCACACACCGTCTCCCAGCAGGGATACACACAGACTCCCAGCATTGACGCACACCGTCTCCCAACACAGACACTCACCGTCTCTCAGCATGGAGACACACCATCTCCCAACACGGACACTCACCGTCTCCCAGCACGGACACACACAGTCTCCCAGAACGGACATACACTGTCTCCCAGCACGGTCATGCACCCTCTCCCAGAACCGACTCTCACAGTCTCCCAGCAGGGATACACACCGACTCCCAGCACGGACACACACCGTCTCACAGCATGGACACACGCCATCTCCCAGCAGCGGACACTCGCCATCTCCCAGCAGCGGACACTCGCCGTCTCCCAGCATGGACACACACAGTCTCCCAGAACAGACACACACCGTCTCCCAGCACCGACACACACAATATCCCAGCATGGACACACATCGTCTCCCAGCACGGACACACACAATATCCCAGCATGGACACTCACCGTCTCCCAGCACCAACACACTCACCGTCTCCCTGCACGGACACACACCATCTCTCAACATACACAGAGGCCGTCTCCCAGCACGGATACTCGCCGTCTCCCTGCACGGACACATACCGTCTCCCAGCACGGACACTCACCGTCTCCCAGCACGGAGACACACCGTCTCCCAACACGGACACTCACCGTCTCCGAGCAAGGACACACACAGTCTCCCATAACGGACATACACCGTCTCCCAGCACGGACACTCACAATCTCCCAGCATGGACACTCACTGTCTCCCAGCACGGACACATACCGTCTCCCAGCATGGACACACATTGTCTGCCCGCACAGACACACACCTTCTCCAAGGACGGATACACACGGTCTCCCAGCACAGACACACACTGTCTCCCAGCTCAAGTATACACCGTCTCCCAGCACCGACACACACCGTCTCCCAGCACGCACAGACGCCGTCTCCCAGCACGGACACACACCGTCTCCCAGTACGGACACTCACCGTCTCCCAGCATGGACACACATTGTCTGCCCGCACAGACACACACCTTCTCCAAGGACGGATACACACGGTCTCCCAGCACAGACACACACTGTCTCCCAGCTCAAGTATACACCGTCTCCCAGCACCGACACACTTAACTCTCCCAGAACTGACAACACCGTCTCCCAGCACAGACACACACCGTTCCCAGCACAGACACTCACTCTCTCCCAGTACCGAGACACACCATCTCCCAGCACCGACACACTTAACTCTCCCAGAACCGACACTCACCGTTTCCCAGCACGGACACATCGTTGCCCAGCATGGACACTCACCGTCTTCCAGCACCGATACACACCGTCTCCCAGCACCGACACACACAAGTCTCGCAGCACCGACACACAGTGTCTCCCAGCACCGACACACACCGTCTCCCAGCACCGACACACACCGTCTCCAGGCACAGACACAGACCGTTTCCCAGCACGGTCACACACCATCTCCCAAAACGGTCACACACCATCTCCCAACACGGGTCACACACCGTCTCCCAGCACCGGCTCTCACAGTCTCCCAGCAGGGACACACACCGACTCCCAGCACAGACACACACCGTCTCACAGCACGGACACTCGCCGTCTACCAGCACGGACACTTGCTGTTCTCCAGCACGGACACTCGCCGTCTCCCAGCACGGACATACGCCGCCTCCCAGCACGGACACTCGCCGTCTTCCAGCACAGACACTCGCCATTTCCCAACACGGACACTCGCCGTCGCCCAGCACGGAGACACATCGTCTCCCACCACGGACACACACCGTCTCCCAGCACGGACACACACCGTCTCAGAATACAGACACTCACCGTCTCCCAGCATGGACACACGCCGTCTACCTGCAGGTACACACACCTTCTCCCAAGTCGGATACACATGGTCTCACAGCACAGACACACACTGTCTCCTAGCTCAAGTATACACCATCTCCCAGCACGGCCACTCACCATCTCCCAGCACCTACATACACCGTCTCCCAGCACCGACACACTTAACTCTCCCAGAACCGACATTCACCGTCTCCCAGCACGGACGCACACCATCTCCCAGCACCTACACACACCGTCTCCCAGCACCAACACACTTAACGCTCCCAGAACCGACACTCACCGTCTCCCAGCACGGACACACACCGTCGCCCAGCACGGACACTCACCGTCTCCCAGCACCTACACACACCGTCTCCCAGCACCGACACACTTAACTCTCCCAGAACCGACACTCACCATCTCCCAGCACGGACACACACCGTCTCCCAGCACCGACACACACCGTCTCCCAGCACCGACACACACCGTCTCCCAGCACCGACACGTGTAAGTTTCCCCGCATCGGCACTCACCGGATAACAGCACGGACACACACAGTGGCCCAGCACGGACACTCTCCGTCTCCCAGCACGGACACTCTCCGTCTCCCAGCACGTACACTCACCATCTCCCAGCACAGACACACACCGTCTCCCAGCACCGACACACACCGTCTCCCAGCACCGACACACTTAACTCTCCCAGAACCGACACTCACGGTCTCCCAGCACGGACACACACCGTTGCCCAGCACGGACACTCACCATCTCCCAGCACCAACACACACCATCTCCCAGCATCGACACACTTAACTCTCCCAGAACGGACACTCACCATCTCCCAGCACGGACACACACCGCCTCCCAGCACCGACACACACCGTCTCCCAGCACCGACACGTGTAAGTTTCCCCGCATCGACACTCACCAGATAACAGCACAGACACTCTCCGTCTCCCAGCACGTACACTCACCATCTCCCAGCACCGACACACACCGTCTCCCAGCACCGACACACACCGTCTCCCAGCACCGACACACATGTCTCGCAGCACCGACACACAGTGTCTCCCAGCACCGACACACACCGTCTCCCAGCACCGACACACACCGTCTCCAGGCACAGACACAGACCGTCTCCAAGCACGGACACACACCATCTCCCAACACGGTCACACACCGTCTCCCAGCACCAACTCTCACAGTCTCCCAGCAGGGAAACACACCGACTCCCAGCACAGACACACACCGTCTCACAGCACGGACACACGCCATCTCCCAGCACGGACACACGCCGTCTCCCAGCACGGACACTCGCCATCTCCCAGCACGGACACTCGCCGTCTCCCAGCACGGACACTCGCCGTCTCCCAGCACGGACACACGCCGCCTCCCAGCACGGACACTCGCTGTCTTCCATCACAGACACTCGCCGTCTCCCATCACGGACACTCGCCGTCTCCCAACACGGACACTCGCCGTCGCCCAGCACGGAGACACATCGTCTCCCACCACGGACACACACCATCTCCCAGCACGGACACACACAGTCTCCCAGAACGGACACACACCGCCTCCCAGCATGGACACACACCGTCTCCCAGCACGCACAGACGCCGTCTCTCAGCACGGACACTCGCCGTCTCCCAACACTGACACTCACTGTCTCCCAGCACGGACACTCACCATCTCGCAGCATTGACACACGCCGTCTCCCAGCACGCACAGACGCCGTCTCCCAGCATGGACACTCCTCTTCTCCCTGCACGGACACATACCAACACGGACACTCACCGTCTCCCACCATGGACACACACTGTCTGTCTGCACGGACACACACCTTCTCCAAGGACGGATACACACGGTCTCCCAGCACAGACACACACTGTCTCCCAGCTCAAGTATACACCGTCTCCCAGCACCAACACACACCATCTCTCAGCACCAACACACTCACCGACTCCCAGCACAGACACTCACCGTCTCACATCACCGACACACACCGTCTCCCAGCACCGACACACTCAACTCTCCCAGAACCGACACTCACCGTCTTGCAGCACCGACACACACCGTCTCCCAGCACCAACACACACAAGTCTCACAGCAGCGACACACACCGTCTCCAGACACAGACACACGCCGTCTCCCAGCAGCGACACACACCGTCTCCAGGCACAGACACACACCATCTCCAAAAACGGTCACACACCATCACCCAACACGGTCACACACTGTCTCCCAGTACTGACTCTCACAGTCTCCCAGCAGGGACACACACCGACTCCCAGCACAGACACACTTAACTCTCCCAGAACCGACACTCACCGTCTCCCAGCACAGACACGCACCGTTGCCCAGCACAGACACTCACCGTCTCCCAGTACCGACACACACCATCTCCCAGCACCGACACATGTAAGTCTCACAGCATCGACACTTATCGTCTAACAGCACGGACACACACAGTTGCCCAGCACAGACACACACAGTTGCCCAGCACAGACACTCACCGTCTCCCAGCATGGACACTCACCGTCTTCCAGCACCAACACACACCGTCTCCCAGCACCGACACACACAGTCTCGCAGCACCGACAAACAGTGTCTCCCAGCACCGACACACACCGTCTCCCAGCACCGACACACAACTCTCCAGGCACAGACATAGACCGTCTACCAGCACGGTCACACACCATCTCCCAAAACGGTCACACACCCTCTCCCAGCACTGACTCTCACAGTCTCCCAGCAGGGATAGACACCGACTCCCAACACGGACACACACCGTCTCACAGCACGGGCACACGCCATCTCTCAGCACGCACGCACGCCGTCTCCCAGCACGGAGACTCACTGTCTCCCAGCACGGACACACGCCGTGTTCCAGCACGGATACACACCGTCTCGCAGCACCGACACACACCGTCTCCAGGCACGGACACAAGCCGAGTTCCACCACGGACACTCACCATGTCGCAGCACCAACACGCTCACCGTCTACCAGCATCGACACACGCCGTCTCCCAGCATCGACACACGCCCTCTCCCAGCACCGATACACGCCGTCTCCCAGCACCGACACACGCCGTCTCCCAGCACCGACACGTGTAAGTTTCCCCGCATCGGCACTCACCGGATAACAGCACGGACACACACAGTGGCCCAGCACGGACACTCTCCGTCTCCCAGCACGGACACTCTCCGTCTCCCAGCACGTACACTCACCATCTCCCAGCACAGACACACACCGTCTCCCAGCACCGACACACACCGTCTCCCAGCACCGACACACTTAACTCTCCCAGAACCGACACTCACCGTCTCCCAGCACGGACACACACCGTTGCCCAGCACGGACACTCACCGTCTCCCAGCACCAACACACACCATCTCCCAGCATCGACACACTTAACTCTCCCAGAACGGACACTCACCATCTCCCAGCACGGACACACACCGCCTCCCAGCACCGACACACACCGTCTCCCAGCACCGACACGTGTAAGTTTCCCCGCATCGACACTCACCAGATAACAGCACAGACACTCTCCGTCTCCCAGCACGTACACTCACCATCTCCCAGCACCGACACACACCGTCTCCCAGCACCGACACACACCGTCTCCCAGCACCGACACACATGTCTTGCAGCACCGACACACAGTGTCTCCCAGCACCGACACACACCGTCTCCCAGCACCGACACACACCGTCTCCAGGCACAGACACAGACCGTCTCCAAGCACGGACACACACCATCTCCCAACACGGTCACACACCGTCTCCCAGCACCAACTCTCACAGTCTCCCAGCAGGGAAACACACCGACTCCCAGCACAGACACACACCGTCTCACAGCACGGACACACGCCATCTCCCAGCACGGACACACGCCGTCTCCCAGCACGGACACTCGCCATCTCCCAGCACGGACACTCGCCGTCTCCCAGCACGGACACTCGCCGTCTCCCAGCACGGACACACGCCGCCTCCCAGCACGGACACTCGCTGTCTTCCATCACAGACACTCGCCGTCTCCCATCACGGACACTCGCCGTCTCCCAACACGGACACTCGCCGTCGCCCAGCACGGAGACACATCGTCTCCCACCACGGACACACACCATCTCCCAGCACGGACACACACAGTCTCCCAGAACGGACACACACCGCCTCCCAGCATGGACACACACCGTCTCCCAGCACGCACAGACGCCGTCTCTCAGCACGGACACTCGCCGTCTCCCAACACTGACACTCACTGTCTCCCAGCACGGACACTCACCATCTCGCAGCATTGACACACGCCGTCTCCCAGCACGCACAGACGCCGTCTCCCAGCATGGACACTCCTCTTCTCCCTGCACGGACACATACCAACACGGACACTCACCGTCTCCCACCATGGACACACACTGTCTGTCTGCACGGACACACACCTTCTCCAAGGACGGATACACACGGTCTCCCAGCACAGACACACACTGTCTCCCAGCTCAAGTATACACCGTCTCCCAGCACCAACACACACCATCTCTCAGCACCGACACACTCACCGACTCCCAGCACAGACACTCACCGTCTCACATCACCGACACACACCGTCTCCCAGCACCGACACACTCAACTCTCCCAGAACCGACACTCACCGTCTTGCAGCACCGACACACACCGTCTCCCAGCACCAACACACACAAGTCTCACAGCAGCGACACACACCGTCTCCAGACACAGACACACGCCGTCTCCCAGCAGCGACACACACCGTCTCCAGGCACAGACACACACCATCTCCAAAAACGGTCACACACCATCACCCAACACGGTCACACACTGTCTCCCAGTACTGACTCTCACAGTCTCCCAGCAGGGACACACACCGACTCCCAGCACAGACACACTTAACTCTCCCAGAACCGACACTCACCGTCTCCCAGCACAGACACGCACCGTTGCCCAGCACAGACACTCACCGTCTCCCAGTACCGACACACACCATCTCCCAGCACCGACACATGTAAGTCTCACAGCATCGACACTTATCGTCTAACAGCACGGACACACACAGTTGCCCAGCACAGACACACACAGTTGCCCAGCACAGACACTCACCGTCTCCCAGCATGGACACTCACCGTCTTCCAGCACCAACACACACCGTCTCCCAGCACCGACACACACAGTCTCGCAGCACCGACAAACAGTGTCTCCCAGCACCGACACACACCGTCTCCCAGCACCGACACACAACTCTCCAGGCACAGACATAGACCGTCTACCAGCACGGTCACACACCATCTCCCAAAACGGTCACACACCCTCTCCCAGCACTGACTCTCACAGTCTCCCAGCAGGGATAGACACCGACTCCCAACACGGACACACACCGTCTCACAGCACGGGCACACGCCATCTCTCAGCACGCACGCACGCCGTCTCCCAGCACGGAGACTCACTGTCTCCCAGCACGGACACACGCCGTGTTCCAGCACGGATACACACCGTCTCGCAGCACCGACACACACCGTCTCCAGGCACGGACACAAGCCGAGTTCCACCACGGACACTCACCATGTCGCAGCACCAACACGCTCACCGTCTACCAGCATCGACACACGCCGTCTCCCAGCATCGACACACGCCCTCTCCCAGCACCGATACACGCCGTCTCCCAGCACCGACACACGCCGTCTCCCAGCACCGACACGTGTAAGTTTCCCCGCATCGGCACTCACCGGATAACAGCACGGACACACACAGTGGCCCAGCACGGACACTCTCCGTCTCCCAGCACGGACACTCTCCGTCTCCCAGCACGTACACTCACCATCTCCCAGCACAGACACACACCGTCTCCCAGCACCGACACACACCGTCTCCCAGCACCGACACACTTAACTCTCCCAGAACCGACACTCACCGTCTCCCAGCACGGACACACACCGTTGCCCAGCACGGACACTCACCGTCTCCCAGCACCAACACACACCATCTCCCAGCATCGACACACTTAACTCTCCCAGAACGGACACTCACCATCTCCCAGCACGGACACACACCGCCTCCCAGCACCGACACACACCGTCTCCCAGCACCGACACGTGTAAGTTTCCCCGCATCGACACTCACCAGATAACAGCACAGACACTCTCCGTCTCCCAGCACGTACACTCACCATCTCCCAGCACCGACACACACCGTCTCCCAGCACCGACACACACCGTCTCCCAGCACCGACACACATGTCTTGCAGCACCGACACACAGTGTCTCCCAGCACCGACACACACCGTCTCCCAGCACCGACACACACCGTCTCCAGGCACAGACACAGACCGTCTCCAAGCACGGACACACACCATCTCCCAACACGGTCACACACCGTCTCCCAGCACCAACTCTCACAGTCTCCCAGCAGGGAAACACACCGACTCCCAGCACAGACACACACCGTCTCACAGCACGGACACACGCCATCTCCCAGCACGGACACACGCCGTCTCCCAGCACGGACACTCGCCATCTCCCAGCACGGACACTCGCCGTCTCCCAGCACGGACACTCGCCGTCTCCCAGCACGGACACACGCCGCCTCCCAGCACGGACACTCGCTGTCTTCCATCACAGACACTCGCCGTCTCCCATCACGGACACTCGCCGTCTCCCAACACGGACACTCGCCGTCGCCCAGCACGGAGACACATCGTCTCCCACCACGGACACACACCATCTCCCAGCACGGACACACACAGTCTCCCAGAACGGACACACACCGCCTCCCAGCATGGACACACACCGTCTCCCAGCACGCACAGACGCCGTCTCTCAGCACGGACACTCGCCGTCTCCCAACACTGACACTCACTGTCTCCCAGCACGGACACTCACCATCTCGCAGCATTGACACACGCCGTCTCCCAGCACGCACAGACGCCGTCTCCCAGCATGGACACTCCTCTTCTCCCTGCACGGACACATACCAACACGGACACTCACCGTCTCCCACCATGGACACACACTGTCTGTCTGCACGGACACACACCTTCTCCAAGGACGGATACACACGGTCTCCCAGCACAGACACACACTGTCTCCCAGCTCAAGTATACACCGTCTCCCAGCACCAACACACACCATCTCTCAGCACCGACACACTCACCGACTCCCAGCACAGACACTCACCGTCTCACATCACCGACACACACCGTCTCCCAGCACCGACACACTCAACTCTCCCAGAACCGACACTCACCGTCTTGCAGCACCGACACACACCGTCTCCCAGCACCAACACACACAAGTCTCACAGCAGCGACACACACCGTCTCCAGACACAGACACACGCCGTCTCCCAGCAGCGACACACACCGTCTCCAGGCACAGACACACACCATCTCCAAAAACGGTCACACACCATCACCCAACACGGTCACACACTGTCTCCCAGTACTGACTCTCACAGTCTCCCAGCAGGGACACACACCGACTCCCAGCACAGACACACTTAACTCTCCCAGAACCGACACTCACCGTCTCCCAGCACAGACACGCACCGTTGCCCAGCACAGACACTCACCGTCTCCCAGTACCGACACACACCATCTCCCAGCACCGACACATGTAAGTCTCACAGCATCGACACTTATCGTCTAACAGCACGGACACACACAGTTGCCCAGCACAGACACACACAGTTGCCCAGCACAGACACTCACCGTCTCCCAGCATGGACACTCACCGTCTTCCAGCACCAACACACACCGTCTCCCAGCACCGACACACACAGTCTCGCAGCACCGACAAACAGTGTCTCCCAGCACCGACACACACCGTCTCCCAGCACCGACACACAACTCTCCAGGCACAGACATAGACCGTCTACCAGCACGGTCACACACCATCTCCCAAAACGGTCACACACCCTCTCCCAGCACTGACTCTCACAGTCTCCCAGCAGGGATAGACACCGACTCCCAACACGGACACACACCGTCTCACAGCACGGGCACACGCCATCTCTCAGCACGCACGCACGCCGTCTCCCAGCACGGAGACTCACTGTCTCCCAGCACGGACACACGCCGTGTTCCAGCACGGATACACACCGTCTCGCAGCACCGACACACACCGTCTCCAGGCACGGACACAAGCCGAGTTCCACCACGGACACTCACCATGTCGCAGCACCAACACGCTCACCGTCTACCAGCATCGACACACGCCGTCTCCCAGCATCGACACACGCCCTCTCCCAGCACCGATACACGCCGTCTCCCAGCACCGACACACGCCGTCTCCCAGCACCGACACACGCCGTCTCCCAGCACCGACACACACAGTCTCCCAGAACGGACACACACCGTCTCCCAGCACGGACACACACAATATCCCAGCACGGACACACGCCGTCTCCCAGCACGGACACTCGCCATCTCCCAGCACGGATACTCGCCGTCTCCCAGCACGGACACTCGCCGTCTCCCAGCACGGACACACGCAGCCTCCCAGCACGGACACTCGCCATCTTCCATCACGGACACTCGCCGTCTCCCAACACGGACACTCGCCGTCGCCCAGCACGGAGACACATCGTCTCCCACCACGGACACACACCATCTGCCAGCATGACACACACAGTCTCCCAGAACGGACACACACCGTCTCCCAGCACGGACACACACCGTCTCCCAGCACGCACAGACGCCGTCTCCCAGCACGGACACTCGCCGTCTCACAACACTGACACTCACCGTCTCCCAGCACGGACACACACAGTCTCCCAGCATCGACACACACCGTCTCCCAACACGGACATTCACTGTCTCCCAGCACGGACACTCACCATCTCCCAGCATCGACACACACCGTCTCCCAATACGCACAGACGCCGTCTCCCAGCATGGACACTCGCCTTCTCCCTGCACGGACACATACCAACACGGACACTCACCGTCTCCCACCATGGACACACACTGTCTGTCCGCACGGACACACACCTTCTCCAAGGATGGATACACACGGTCTCCCAGCACAGACACACACTGTCTCCCAGCTCAAGTATACACCGTCTCCCAGCACCGACACAGACCATCTCTCAGCACCGACACACTCACTGACTCCCAGCACCGACACTCACCGTCTCACATGACCGACACACACCGTCTCCCAGCACCGACACACTCAACTCTCCCAGAACCGACACTCATCGTCTTCCAGCACAGACACACACCGTTGCGCAGCACGGACACTCACCGTCTTGCAGCACTGACACACACCGTCTCCCAGCACCAACACACACAAGTCTCACAGCAGCGACACACTTAACTCTCCCAGAACCGACACTCACCATCTCCCAGCACGGACACACACCGTCTCCCAGCACGGACACACACCGTCTCCCAGCCCCGACACACACCGTCTCCCAGCACCAACACACACCGTCTCCCAGCATCGACACACTTAACTCTCCCAGAACGGACACTCACCATCTCCCAGCACGGACACACACCGTCTCCCAGCACGGACACACACCGTCTCCCAGCACCGACACACACCGTCTCCCAGCACCGACACGTGTAAGTTTCCCCGCATCGGCACTCACCGGATAACAGCACGGACACACACCGTGGCCCAGCACGGACACTCTCCGTCTCCCAGCACGTACACTCACCATCTCCCAGCACCGACACACACCATCTCCCAGCACCGACACACACCGTCTCCCAGCACCGACACACACGTCTCGCAGCATCGATACACAGTGTCTCCCAGCACCGACACAAACCGTCTCCCAGCACCGACACACACCGTCTCCAGGCACAGACACAGACCGTCTCCAAGCACGGACACACGCCATCTCCCAACGCGGTCACACACCATCTCCCAGCACCGACTCTCACAGTCTCCCAGCAGGGAAACACACCGACTCCCAGCACAGACACACATCGTCTCACAGCACGGACACACGCCTCGCCGTCGCCCAGCACGGAGACACTTCGTCTCCCACCACGGACACACACCATCTCCCAGCACGGACACACACAGTCTCCCAGAACGGACACACACCATCTCCCAGCACGGACACACACCGTCTCCCAGCACGCACAGACGCCGTCTCCCAGCACGGACACTCGCCGTCTCCCAACACTGACACTCACCATCTCCCAGCACAGACACACACAGTCTCCCAGCATCGACACACGCCATCTCCCAGCACGCACAGACGCCGTCTCCCAACACGGACACTCACCGTCTCCCACCATGGACACACACTGTCTGTCCGCACAGACACACACTGTCTCCCAGCTCAAGTATACACCGTCTCCCAGCACCGACACAGACCATCTCTCAGCACCGACACACTCACCGACTCCCAGCACCGACACTCACCGTCTCACATCACCGACACACACCGTCTCCCAGCACCGACACACTCAACTCTCCCAGAACCGACACTCATCGTCTTCCAGCACAGACACACACAAGTCTCACAGCAGCGACACACACCGTCTCCAGACACAGACACACGCCGTCTCCCAGCAGCGACACACACCGTCTCCAGGCACAGACACACACCATCTCCAAAAACGGTCACACACCATCACCCAACACGGTCACACACTGTCTCCCAGTACCGACTCTCAGTCTCCCAGCAGGGACACACACCGACTCCCAGCACAGACACACTTAACTCTCCCAGAACCGACACTCACCGTCTCCCAGCAGGGACACGCACCGTTGCCCAGCACAGACAATCACCGTCTCCCAGTACCGACACACACCATCTCCCAGCACCGACACATGTAAGTCTCACAGCATCGACACTTATCGTCTAACAGCACGGACACACACAGTTGCCCAGCACAGACACTCACCGTCTCCCAGCATGGACACTCACCATCTTCCAGCACCGACACACACCGTCTCCCAGCTCCGACACACACAGTCTCGCAGCACCGAGAAACAGTGTCTCCCAGCACCGACACACAACTCTCCAGGCACAGACATAGACCGTCTACCAGCACGGTCACACACCATCTCCCAAAACGGTCACGCACCCTCTCCCATCACTGACTCTCACAGTCTCCCAGCAGGGATAGACACCGACTCCCAACACGGACACACACCGTCTCACAGCATGGACACACGCCATCTCTCAGCACGCACGCACGCCGTCTCCCAGCACGGAGACTCACTGTCTCCCAGCATGCACACACGCCGTGTTCCAGCACGGATACACACCGTCTCGCAGCACCGACACACATAGTCTCCAGGCACGGACACGTGCCGAGTTCCACCACGGACACTCACCATGTCGCAGCACCAACACGCTCACCGTCTACCAGCATTGACACATGCCGTCTCCCAGCATCGACACACGCCGTCTCCCAGCACCGACACACGCCGTCTCCCAGCACCGACACACGCCGTCTCCCAGCACCGATACACGCCGTCTCCCAGCACCAACACACGCCGTCTCCCAGCACCGACACACACAGTCTCCCAGAACGGACACACACCGTCTCCCAGCATGGACTCACACAATATCCCAGCATGGACTCACACAATATCCCAGCACGGACACACACCGTCTCCCAGCACCGACACATGTAAGTCTCCCAGCATCGACACTCATCGTCTAACAGCACGGACACACACTGCTGCCTAGCACGGACACTACCGTCTCCCAGCACAGACACTCACCGTCTCCCAAAACCGACAGACACCGTCTCCCAGCACGGACTCTACCGTCTCCCAGCACGGACACTCACCGTCTCCCAGCACCGACACACACCGGCTCCCAGTACCGACACACACAAGTCTCACAGCACCGACACACAGTGTCTCCCAGTACCGACACACACCGTCTCCCAGCATGCACAGACGCTGTCTCCCAGCATGGACACTCGCCGTCTCCCAGCACGGACACACAGAATCTCCCAACACGGACATTCACCGTCTCCGGGCACGGAGACACACCGTCTCCCAACACGGACACTCACCGTCTCCCAGCAGGGATACACACAGTCTCCCAGCATCGACACACACCGTCTCCCAACACGGACACTTACATTCTCCCAGCACGGAGACACACCATCTCCCAACACGGACACTCACCATCTCCCAGCACGGACACACACAGTCTCCCAGAATGGACATACACTGTCTCCCAGCACGGTCATGCACCCTCTCCCAGAACCAACTCTCACAGTCTCCCAGCAGGGATACACACCGACTCCCAGCATGGACACACACCGTCTCACAGCATGGACACACGCCATCTCCCAGCAAGCACGCACGCCGTCTCCCAGCACGGAGACTCACTGTCTCCCAGCACGGAGACACCGTCTCCCAGCACCGACACACACCATCTCCCAGCACGGACACACACCGTCTCCCAGCACCGAAACACAGGGTCTCTCAGCACAGACACTTACCGCCTCCCAGCACCGACACACACCGTCTCCCAGCACTGACACACTCACCAACTCCCAGCACCGACATACACAGTCTCCCAGCACCAACACATACCGTCTGCCAGCAGCGCTAACACCGTTTCCCAGCACCGACATACACCATCTCCCAGCAGCGTCACACAATGTCTCCCAGCACGGACACTCGCCATCTCCCAGCACGGAAACTCGCCGTCTCCCAGCACGGACACTCGCCGTCTCTCAGCACGGAGACACACTGTCTCCCAACACGGACACTCACCGTCTCCCAGCACGGACACACACAGTCTCCCAGAACGGACACACACAGTCTCCCAGCACGGACACTCACAATATCCCAGCACGGACTCTCACTGTCTCCCAGCATGGACACACACCGTCTGTCTGCACGGACACACATCTTCTCCCAGGACGGATACACACGGTCTCCCAGCACAAACACACACGGTCTCCCAGCTCAAGTATACACCGTATCCGAGCACGGCCACTCACCGTCTCCCAGCACCGACACACACCATCTCCGAGCACCTACACACTTAACTCTCCCAGAACCGACACTCACCATCTCCCAGCACCGACACACACCGTCTACCAGCACCGACACGTGTAAGTTTCCCCGCATCGACACTCACCGGCTAACAGCACGGACACACACCGTTGCCCAGCACGGACACTCACCGTCTCCCAGCACGTACACTCACCGTCTGCCAGCACCGACACACACCGCCTCCCAGCACCGACACACACTGTCTCCAGGCACGGACACAGACCGTCTCCCAGCACGGTCACACACCATGTCCCAACACAGTCACACACCGTCTCCCAGCACCGACTCTTACAGTCTCCCAGCAGGGACACACGTAATCTCCCAGCACAGACACACACCGTCTCCCAGCACGGACACACGCCATCTCCCAGCACGGACACTCGCCGTCTCCCAGCACGGACACACAGAGTCTCCCAGAACGGACACACACCGTCACCCAGAACGGACACTCACCGTCTCCCAGCATGGACACAAACTGTCTGCCTGCACGGACACACACCTTCTCCCTGGACGGATACTCACGGTCTCCCAGCACGGACACACACTGTCACCCAGCTCAAGTATACACCGTCTCCCAGCACGGACACTCACCGTCGCCCAGCGCGGACACTCACTGTCCCCCAGCACGGACACACACTGTCTCCCAGCGCCGACACACATTATCTCCCACGACGGACACACACCGCCTCCCAGCACGGACACATGCCATCTCCCAGCACCAACACACACTATCACCCAGGACGGACACACACTGTCTCCCAGCACGGACACATGCCATCTCCCAGCGCACACACACACGCAGTTTCCCAGAACGGAGACACACTGTCTGCCAGCACGGACACACGCCGTGTCCCAGCACGGACACTCACCATCTCGCAGCACCAACACACACCATCTCCCAACACAGACACTCACCGTCCCCCAGCACTGACACACACAGTCTCCCAGAACGGACACACACCGTCTCCCAGCACGGACACTCACAATCTCCCAACACGGACACTCACCGTCCCCCAGCACGGACACACACCGTCTCAAAGCACGGACACACACCATCTCTCAGCGCGCACACACGCCGTCTCCCAGCATGGAAACACATTGTATGCCTGCACGGACACACACCTTCTGCCAGGACGGATACACACAGTCTCCCACCACAGACACACACTGTGTCCCAGCTCAAGTATACATCGTCTCCAAGCACGGACACTCACCGTCTCCAAGCACGGACACTCACCGTCTCCCAGCATGGACACACACCGTCTCCCAGTACGGACACTCACCGTCTCCCAGCACTGACACACACAGTCTCCCAGAACGGACACACACCGTCTCCCAGCACGGACACTCACAATCTCCCAACACGGACACTCACCGTCCCACAGCACGGACACACACCGTCTCAAAGCACGGACACACACCATCTCTCAGCGCGCGCACACGCCGTCTCCCAGCATGGAAACACATTGTATGCCTGCACGGACACACACCTTCTGCCAGGACGGATACACACAGTCTCCCACCACAGACACACACTGTGTCCCAGCTCAAGTATACATCGTCTCCAAGCACGGACACTCACCGTCTCCCAGCATGGACACACACCGCGGCCCAGCACGGACATTCACCGTATCCCAGCACGGACACTCACCGTGACGCAGCACCGACACACACAGTCTCCCAGCACCAACACACTTAACTCTCCCAGCACCGACACTCACCGTCTCCCAGCACGGACACACACCGTGGCCCAGCACGGACACTCACCGTCTCCCAGAACGGACACACACCGTCTCCCAGCACCGAGACACACCATCTCCCAGCACCGACACACACCATCTCCCAGGACGGACACACACCGTCTCCCAGCACGGACACATGCCATTTCCCAGCACGCACACACACCGTCTCCCAGCACGGAGACACACCGTACCCCAGAACGGACACTCACTGACTCCCAGCACGGACACACACAGTCTCCCAGAACGGAAACACACCGTCTCCCAGCACGGAGACACACCGTCTTCCAGCATGGACACACACCGTCTACCTGGACGGACACACACCTTCTCCCAGGATGGATACACACAGTCTCCCAGCACAGACACACAATGTCTCCAAGCTCAAGAATACACCGTCTCCCAGCACGAACACTCACCAGCTCCCAGCAGGAACACTCACCGTCTCCCAGCACGAACACTCACCGTCTCCCAGCACCGAAAAACAGGGTCTCCCAGCACAGACACTCACCGTCTCCAAGGACGGACGCACACCATCTCCCAGCACGGACTCATGCCATGTCCCAGCATGCACACATGCAGTCTCCCAGCACGGACACTCACCGTCTCCCAGCACGGACACACAGAGTCTCCCAGAACGGACACAAACCATCTCCCAGCACGGACACTCACAATCTCCCAACACGGACAGTCACCGTCTCCCAGCACGGACACACACCGTCTCCCAGCACGGACACACGCTGTCTCCCAGCACGGAGACTCACTGTATACCAGCACGGACACACACCATCTCCCAGTACGGACACTCACCGTCACTCAGCATGGACACGCACCGTATGCCTGCACGGACACACACCTTCTCCCAGGACGGATATACACGGTCTCCCAGGACAGACACACACTGTCTCCCAGCACCGACACAATTAACTCTCCCAGAACCGACACTCACCATCTCCCAGCACGGACACTCACCGTCTCCCAGCACCAACACACACTGTCTCACAGCACCGACACACACAAGACTCGCAGCACGGACACACACCGTCTCCCAGCACCGACACACACCGTCACCCAGCACCGACACACACCGTCTCCGAGCACCAACACACTTAACTCTCCCAGCACCGACACTCACCGTCTCACAGCAGGGATACACACCGTTGCCCAGCACGGGCACTCACTGTCTCCCAGGACGGACACATGCCATCTCCCAGCATGCACACATGCCGTCTCCCAGAACGGAGACACACTGTCTCCCAGCACGGACACACGCCGTGTCCCAGCACGGACACACACCATCTCGCAGCACGGACACTCACCGCCTCCCAGCACGGAGACACACCGTCTCCCAGCACGGAGACACACCGTCTCCCAGCATGGACACACACCGTCTGCCTGGACGGACACACACCTTCTCCCAGGATGGATACACACGGTCTCCCAGCACAGACACACACTGTCTCCCAGCTCAAGAATACACCGTCTCCCAGCACGAACACTCACCGTCGCCCAGCACGGACACTCACCGTCCCCCAGCACGGACACACACTGTCTCCCAGCACCGACACACACCATCTCCCAGCGCCGACACACACTATCTCCCACGACGGACACACACCGTCTCCCAGCACAGACACATGCCATCTCCCAGCACGTAAACATGCAGTCTCCCAGAACGGACACTCACCATCTCTCAGCGCGCACACACGCCGTGTCCCAGCATGGAAACACATTGTACGCCTGCACGGACACACACCTTCTGCCAGGACGGATACACACAGTCTCCCACCACAGACACACACTGTGTCCCAGCTCAAGTATACATCGTCTCCAAGCACCGACCCACACCGTCTCCCAGCACCGACCCACACCGTCTCCCAGCACCGACACACACCGTCTCCCAGCACGGACACTCACCGTCACCCAGCACCGACACACACCGTCTCCCAGCACCGACACATTTAAGCCCACCAGCACCGACACTCACCGTCTCCCAGCGCGGACACACACCATCTCCCAGCACGGACACACACCGTCTCACAGCACGGACACACGCCATCTCCCAGCACAGACATACGCCTTCTCCCAGGACGGATACACACAGTCTCCCAGCACAGACACACACTGTCTCCCAGCTCAAGTATACACCGTCTCCCAGCTCAAGTATACACTGACTCCCAGCACGGACACTCACCGTCTCCCAGCACGGACACACACCGTCTCCCAGGACCGACACTCACTGTCTCCCAGCACGGACAAACACCGTCTCCCAGCACGGACACACACTGTCTCACAGCACGGACACACACCATCTCTCAGCGCGCACACACGCCGTCTCCCAGCATGGAAACACACCGTATGCCTGCACGGACACACACCTTCTGCCAGGACGGATACACACAGTCTCACACCACAGACACACACTGTGTCCCAGCTCAAGTATACATCGTCTCCAAGCACGGACACTCACCGTCTCCAAGCACGGACACTCACCGTCTCCCAGCATGGACACACACCGTCTCCCAGTACGGACACTCACCGTCTCCCAGCACTGACACACACAGTCTCCCAGAACGGACACACACCGTCTCCCAGCACGGACACTCACAATCTCCAAACACGGACACTCACCGTCCCACAGCACGGACACACACCGTCTCAAAGCACGGACACACACCATCTCTCAGCGCGCGCACACGCCGTCTCCCAGCATGGAAACACATTGTATGCCTGCACGGACACACACCTTCTGCCAGGACGGATACACACAGTCTCCCACCACAGACACACACTGTGTCCCAGCTCAAGTATACATCGTCTCCAAGCACGGACACTCACCGTCTCCCAGCATGGACACACACCGCGGCCCAGCACGGACATTCACCGTATCCCAGCACGGACACTCACTGTGACGCAGCACCGACACACACCGTCTCCCAGCACCAACACACTTAACTCTCCCAGCACCGACACTCACCGTCTCCCAGCACGGACACACACCGTGGCCCAGCACGGACACTCACCGTCTCCCAGAACGGACACACACCGTCTCCCAGCACCGAGACACACCATCTCCCAGCACCGACACACACCATCTCCCAGGACGGACACACACCGTCTCCCAGCACGGACACATGCCATTTCCCAGCACGCACACACACCGTCTCCCAGCACGGAGACACACCGTACCCCAGAACGGACACTCACTGACTCCCAGCACGGACACACACAGTCTCCCAGAACGGAAACACACCGTCTCCCAGCACGGAGACACACCGTCTTCCAGCATGGACACACACCGTCTACCTGGACGGACACACACCTTCTCCCAGGATGGATACACACGGTCTCCCAGCACAGACACACAATGTCTCCAAGCTCAAGAATACACCGTCTCCCAGCACGAACACTCACCAGCTCCCAGCAGGAACACTCACCGTCTCCCAGCACGAACACTCACCGTCTCCCAGCACCGAAAAACAGGGTCTCCCAGCACAGACACTCACCGTCTCCAAGGACGGACACACACCATCTCCCAGCACGGACTCATGCCATGTCCCAGCATGCACACATGCAGTCTCCCAGCACGGACACTCACCGTCTCCCAGCACGGACACACAGAGTCTCCCAGAACGGACACAAACCATCTCCCAGCACGGACACTCACAATCTCCCAACACGGACAGTCACCGTCTCCCAGCACGGACACACACCGTCTCCCAGCACGGACACACGCTGTCTCCCAGCACGGAGACTCACTGTATACCAGCACGGACACACACCATCTCCCAGTACGGACACTCACCGTCACTCAGCATGGACACGCACCGTATGCCTGCACGGACACACACCTTCTCCCAGGACGGATATACACAGTCTCCCAGGACAGACACACACTGTCTCCCAGCACCGACAAACACCATCTCCCAGCACCGACACAATTAACTCTCCCAGAACCGACACTCACCATCTCCCAGCACGGACACTCACCGTCTCCCAGCACCAACACACACTGTCTCACAGCACCGACACACACAAGACTCGTAGCACGGACACACACCGTCTCCCAGCACCGACACACACCGTCACCCAGCACCGACACACACCGTCTCCGAGCACCAACACACTTAACTCTCCCAGCACCGACACTCACCGTCTCACAGCAGGGATACACACCGTTGCCCAGCACGGGCACTCACTGTCTCCCAGGACGGACACATGCCATCTCCCAGCATGCACACATGCCGTCTCCCAGAACGGAGACACACTGTCTCCCAGCACGGACACACGCCGTGTCCCAGCACGGACACACACCATCTCGCAGCACGGACACTCACCGCCTCCCAGCACGGAGACACACCGTCTCCCAGCACGGAGACACACCGTCTCCCAGCATGGACACACACCGTCTGCCTGGACGGACACACACCTTCTCCCAGGATGGATACACACGGTCTCCCAGCACAGACACACACTGTCTCCCAGCTCAAGAATACACCGTCTCCCAGCACGAACACTCACCGTCGCCCAGCACGGACACTCACCGTCCCCCAGCACGGACACACACTGTCTCCCAGCACCGACACACACCATCTCCCAGCGCCGACACACACTATCTCCCACGACGGACACACACCGTCTCCCAGCACAGACACATGCCATCTCCCAGCACGTAAACATGCAGTCTCCCAGAATGGAGACACACTGTCTCCCAGCACGGACACACGCCGTGTCCCAGCATGGACACTCACCATCTCGCAGCACCAACACACACCGTCTCCCAACACAGACACTCACCGTCTCCCAGCACTGACACACACAGTCTCCCAGAACGGACACTCACCATCTCTCAACGCGCACACACGCCGTCTCCCAGCATGGAAACACATTGTACGCCTGCACGGACACACACCTTCTCCCAGGACGGATACACACAGTCTCCCACCACAGACACACACTGTGTCCCAGCTCAAGTATACATCGTCTCCAAGCACCGACCCACACCGTCTCCCAGCACCGACACACACCGTCTCCCAGCACGGACACTCACCGTCACCCAGCACCGACACACACCGTCTCCCAGCACCGACACATGTAAGCCCACCAGCACCGACACTCACCGTCTCCCAGCGCGGACACACACCATCTCCCAGCACGGACACACACCGTCTCACAGCACGGACACACGCCATCTCCCAGCACAGACATACGCCTTCTCCCAGGACGGATACACACAGTCTCCCAGCACAGACACACACTGTCTCCCAGCTCAAGTATACACCGTCTCCCAGCTCAAGTATACACTGACTCCCAGCACGGACACTCACCGTCTCCCAGCACGGACACACACCGTCTCCCAGGACCGACACTCACTGTCTCCCAGCACGGACAAACACCGTCTCCCAGCACGGACACACACTGTCTCCCAGCACGGATACACACCGCCGCCCAGCACAGACACTCACCGTTTCCCAGCACCGATCCACACAGTCTCCCAGCACCGACACACACCGTCTAACAGCACCAACACACACCGTCTCCCAACACAGACACTCACCGTCTCCCAGCACGGACACACGCAGTCTCCCAGAACGGACACACACCGTCTCCCAGCATGACAGTCACAATCTCCCAACACGGACACTCACCGTCCCCCAGCACGGACACACACCGTCTCACAGCACGGACATACACCATCTCTCAGCGCGCACACACGCCATCTCCCAGCATGGACACACACCGTACGCCTGGACGGACACACACCTTCTCCCAGGATGGATACACACGGTCTCCCAGCACAGACACACACTGTCTCCCTGCTGAAGAATACACCGTCTCCCAGCACGAACACTCACCATCTCCCAGCACGAACACTCACCGTCTCCCAGCACGGACACTCACCGTCTCCCAGCACCAACACACACCGTCTCCCAGCACCGACACTCACCATCTCGCAGCACCAACACACACCGTCTCCCAACACAGACACTCACCGTCTCTCAGCAAAGACACACGCAGTCTCCCAGAACGGACACACACCGTCTCCCAGCATGACAGTCACAATCTCCCAGCACGGACACTCACCGTCCCCCAGCACGGACACACACCGTCTCACAGCACGGACATACACCATCTCTCAGCGCGCACACACACCGTCTCCCAGCATGGAAACACACCGTATGCCTGCATGGACACACACCTTCTCCCAGGACGGACACACACGGTCTCCCAGCACAGACACACACTGTGTCCCAGCTCAAGTATACATCGTCTCCAAGCACGGACACTCACCGTCTCCCAGCATGGACACACGCAGTCTCCCAGAACGGACACACACTGTCTCCCAGCACAGACACACACCGTCTCCCAGCACAGACACACACCGTCTCCCAGCATGGAAACACACCCTCTGCCTGGACGGACACACGCAGTCTCCCAGAACGGACACACACTGTCTCCCAGCACAGACACACACCGTCTCCCAGCATGGAAACACACCGTCTGCCTGGACAGACACACACCTTCTGCCAGGACGGATACACACGGTCTCCCAGAACAGACACACACTGTCTCCCAGCTCAAGTAGACACCGTCTCCAAGCGCGGATACTCACCGTCTCCCAGCACAGACATACACAGTCTCCCAGAATGGACACACACCGTCTCCCAGCACGGACACTCACAATCTCCCAACACGGACACTCACCGTCTCCCAGCACGGACACATACCATCTCCCAGCACGGACCCACGTCATCTCCCAGCACGCATACACGCCGTCTCCCAGCACGGAGACTCACTGTATCCCAGCACGGACACACACCGTCTCCCAGTACGGACACTCACCGTCTCTCAGCATGGAAACGCACCGTATGCCTGCATGGACACTCACCGTCTCCCTGCACAAACACTCACCGTCTCCCAGCATGGACACACACCGTCTGCCTGGACAGACACACTCCGTCTGCCTGGACAGACACACACCTTCTCCCAGGACGGATAAACACGGTCTCCCAGCACAGACACACACTGACTCCCAGCTCAAGTAAACACCGTCTCCCAGCATGGACACACACCTTCTCCCAGCACCGACACTCAACGTCTCCGGGCACGGAGACTCACCGTCTTCCAGCACCGACACACACCATCTCCCAGCACGGACACATAGCGTCTCCCAGCACCGAAACACAGGGTCTCCCAGCACAGACACTCACGGTCTCCCAGGACGGACACACACCGTCTCCCAGCATGGACACATGCCATCTCCCAGCATGGACACACACCGTCTGCCTGCACGGACACACACCTTCTCCCAGCACCGAGACACACCATCTCCCAGCACCGACACACACCATCTCCCATGACGGACACACACTGTCTCCCAGCACGGACACATGCCATCTCCAAGCACGCACACACACCGTCTCCCAGAACGGAGACACACTGTCTCCCAGCACGGACACACGCCGTGTCCCAGCACGGACACTCACCATCTCGCAGCACCAATACACACCGTCTCCCAACACAGACACTCACCGTCTCTCAGCACAGACACACACCGTCTCCCAGCATGGAAACACACCGTCTGCCTGGACGGACACACACCTTCTCCCAGGACGGATACACACGGTCTCCCAGAACAGACACACACTGTCTCCCAGCTCAATCATACACCGTCTCCAAGCATGGACACTCACCGTCTCCCAGCACAGACACACACAGTCTCCCAGAACGGACACACACCATCTCCCAGCACGGACACACGCCATCTCCCAGAACGCATACACGCCGTCTCCCAGCACGGAGACTCACTGTATCCCAGCATGGACACACACACCATCTCCCAGTATGGACACTCACCGTCTCTCAGCATGGACACGCACCGTATGCATGCAGGGACACACACCGTCTGCCTGGACGGACACATGCTTTCTCACAGGATGGATACACACGGTCTCCCAGCACAGACACACACTGTCTGCCAGCTCAACTATACACGGTCTCCCAGCACAGACACTCACCGTCTCCCAGCACAGACACACGCAGTCTCCCTGAACGGACACACACCGTCTCCCAGCATGACAGTCACAATCTCCCAGCACAGACACTCACCGTCCCCCAGCACGGACACACACCGTCTCACAGCACGGACATACACCATCTCTCAGCGCGCGCACACACCGTCTCCCAGCATGGAAACACACCGTATGCCTGCACGGACACACACCTTCTCCCAGGACGGATACACACGGTCTCCCAGCACAGACACACACTGTGTCCCAGCTCAAGTATACATCGTCTCCAAGCACGGACACTCACCGTCTCCCAGCATGGACACACACCGTCTCCCAGGACGGATACACACGGTCTCCCAGAACAGACACACACTGTCTCCCAGCTCAAATAGACACCGTCTCCAAGCACGGACACTCACCGTCTCCCAGCACAGACATACACAGTCTCCCAGAATGGACACACACCGTCTCCCAGCACGGACACTCACAATCTCCCAACACGGACACTCACCGTCTCCCAGCACGGACACATACCATCTCCCAGCACGGACCCACGTCATCTCCCAGCACGCATACACGCCGTCTCCCAGCACGGAGACTCACTGTATCCCAGCACGGACACACACCGTCTCCCAGTACAGACACTCACCGTCTCTCAGCATGGACACGCACCGTATGCCTGCATGGACACTCACCGTCTCCCAGCACAAACACTCACCGTCTCCCAGCATGGACACACACCGTCTGCCTGGACAGACACACTCCGTCTGCCTGGACAGACACACACCTTCTCCCAGGACGGATACACACGGTCTCCCAGCACAGACACACACCGTGTCCCAGCACCGACACTCAACGTCTCCGGGCACGGAGACTCACCGTCTCCCAGCACCGACACACACCATCTCCCAGCACGGACGCATAGCGTCTCCCAGCACCGAAACACAGGGTCTCCCAGCACAGACACTCACGGTCTCCCAGGACGGACACACACCGTCTCCCAGCATGGACACATGCCATCTCCCAGCACGGACACTCACCGTCTCCCAGCACGGACACACATCGTCTCCCAGGACCGACACTCACTGTCTCCCAGCACGGACAAACACCGTCTCCCAGCACGGACACACACTGTCTCCCAGCACGGATACACACCGCCGCCCAGCACAGACACTCACCGTTTCCCAGCACCGATCCACACAGTCTCCCAGCACCGACACACACCGTCTAACAGCACCAACACACACCGTCTCCCAACACAGACACTCACCGTCTCCCAGCACGGACACACGCAGTCTCCCAGAACGGACACACACCGTCTCCCAGCATGACAGTCACAATCTCCCAACACGGACACTCACCGTCCCCCAGCACGGACACACACCGTCTCACAGCACGGACATACACCATCTCTCAGCGCGCACACACGCCGTCTCCCAGCATGGACACACACCGTATGCCTGGACGGACACACACCTTCTCCCAGGATGGATACACACGGTCTCCCAGCACAGACACACACTGTCTCCCTGCTGAAGAATACACCGTCTCCCAGCACGAACACTCACCATCTCCCAGCACGAACACTCACCGTCGCCCAGCACGGACACTCACTGTCGCCCAGCATGGACACTCACCGTCGCCCAGCACGGACACTCACTGTCCCCCAGCACGGACACACACTGTCTCCCAGCACCGACACACACCATCTCCCAGAGCCGACACACACTATCTCCCACGACGGACACACACCGTCTCCCAGCACCGACACACACCGTCTCCCAGCACGGACACTCACCATCACCCAGCACCGACACACACCGTCTCCCAGCACCGACACATGTAAGCCCACCAGCACCGACACTCACCGTCTCCCAGCGCGGACACACACCATCTCCCAGCACGGACACACACCGTCTCACAGCACGGACACACGCCATCTCCCAGCACAGACATACGCCTTCTCCCAGGACGGATACACACAGTCTCCCAGCACAGACACACACTGTCTCCCAGCTCAAGTATACACCGTCTCCCAGCTCAAGTATACACTGACTCCCAGCACGGACACTCACCGTCTCCCAGCACGGACACACACCGTCTCCCAGGACCGACACTCACTGTCTCCCAGCACGGACAAACACCGTCTCCCAGCACGGACACACACTGTCTCCCAGCACGGATACACACCGCCGCCCAGCACAGACACTCACCGTTTCCCAGCACCGATCCACACAGTCTCCCAGCACCGACACACACCGTCTAACAGCACCAACACACACCGTCTCCCAACACAGACACTCACCGTCTCCCAGCACGGACACACGCAGTCTCCCAGAACGGACACACACCGTCTCCCAGCATGACAGTCACAATCTCCCAACACGGACACTCACCGTCCCCCAGCACGGACACACACCGTCTCACAGCACGGACATACACCATCTCTCAGCGCGCACACACGCCATCTCCCAGCATGGACACACACCGTACGCCTGGACGGACACACACCTTCTCCCAGGATGGATACACACGGTCTCCCAGCACAGACACACACTGTCTCCCTGCTGAAGAATACACCGTCTCCCAGCACGAACACTCACCATCTCCCAGCACGAACACTCACCGTCTCCCAGCACGGACACTCACCGTCTCCCAGCACCAACACACACCGTCTCCCAGCACCGACACTCACCATCTCGCAGCACCAACACACACCGTCTCCCAACACAGACACTCACCGTCTCTCAGCAAAGACACACGCAGTCTCCCAGAACGGACACACACCGTCTCCCAGCATGACAGTCACAATCTCCCAGCACGGACACTCACCGTCCCCCAGCACGGACACACACCGTCTCACAGCACGGACATACACCATCTCTCAGCGCGCACACACACCGTCTCCCAGCATGGAAACACACCGTATGCCTGCATGGACACACACCTTCTCCCAGGACGGACACACACGGTCTCCCAGCACAGACACACACTGTGTCCCAGCTCAAGTATACATCGTCTCCAAGCACGGACACTCACCGTCTCCCAGCATGGACACACGCAGTCTCCCAGAACGGACACACACTGTCTCCCAGCACAGACACACACCGTCTCCCAGCACAGACACACACCGTCTCCCAGCATGGAAACACACCCTCTGCCTGGACGGACACACGCAGTCTCCCAGAACGGACACACACTGTCTCCCAGCACAGACACACACCGTCTCCCAGCATGGAAACACACCGTCTGCCTGGACAGACACACACCTTCTGCCAGGACGGATACACACGGTCTCCCAGAACAGACACACACTGTCTCCCAGCTCAAGTAGACACCGTCTCCAAGCGCGGATACTCACCGTCTCCCAGCACAGACATACACAGTCTCCCAGAATGGACACACACCGTCTCCCAGCACGGACACTCACAATCTCCCAACACGGACACTCACCGTCTCCCAGCACGGACACATACCATCTCCCAGCACGGACCCACGTCATCTCCCAGCACGCATACACGCCGTCTCCCAGCACGGAGACTCACTGTATCCCAGCACGGACACACACCGTCTCCCAGTACGGACACTCACCGTCTCTCAGCATGGAAACGCACCGTATGCCTGCATGGACACTCACCGTCTCCCTGCACAAACACTCACCGTCTCCCAGCATGGACACACACCGTCTGCCTGGACAGACACACTCCGTCTGCCTGGACAGACACACACCTTCTCCCAGGACGGATAAACACGGTCTCCCAGCACAGACACACACTGACTCCCAGCTCAAGTAAACACCGTCTCCCAGCATGGACACACACCTTCTCCCAGCACCGACACTCAACGTCTCCGGGCACGGAGACTCACCGTCTTCCAGCACCGACACACACCATCTCCCAGCACGGACACATAGCGTCTCCCAGCACCGAAACACAGGGTCTCCCAGCACAGACACTCACGGTCTCCCAGGACGGACACACACCGTCTCCCAGCATGGACACATGCCATCTCCCAGCATGGACACACACCGTCTGCCTGCACGGACACACACCTTCTCCCAGCACCGAGACACACCATCTCCCAGCACCGACACACACCATCTCCCATGACGGACACACACTGTCTCCCAGCACGGACACATGCCATCTCCAAGCACGCACACACACCGTCTCCCAGAACGGAGACACACTGTCTCCCAGCACGGACACACGCCGTGTCCCAGCACGGACACTCACCATCTCGCAGCACCAATACACACCGTCTCCCAACACAGACACTCACCGTCTCTCAGCACAGACACACACCGTCTCCCAGCATGGAAACACACCGTCTGCCTGGACGGACACACACCTTCTCCCAGGACGGATACACACGGTCTCCCAGAACAGACACACACTGTCTCCCAGCTCAATCATACACCGTCTCCAAGCATGGACACTCACCGTCTCCCAGCACAGACACACACAGTCTCCCAGAACGGACACACACCATCTCCCAGCACGGACACACGCCATCTCCCAGAACGCATACACGCCGTCTCCCAGCACGGAGACTCACTGTATCCCAGCATGGACACACACACCATCTCCCAGTATGGACACTCACCGTCTCTCAGCATGGACACGCACCGTATGCATGCAGGGACACACACCGTCTGCCTGGACGGACACATGCTTTCTCACAGGATGGATACACACGGTCTCCCAGCACAGACACACACTGTCTGCCAGCTCAACTATACACGGTCTCCCAGCACAGACACTCACCGTCTCCCAGCACAGACACACGCAGTCTCCCTGAACGGACACACACCGTCTCCCAGCATGACAGTCACAATCTCCCAGCACAGACACTCACCGTCCCCCAGCACGGACACACACCGTCTCACAGCACGGACATACACCATCTCTCAGCGCGCGCACACACCGTCTCCCAGCATGGAAACACACCGTATGCCTGCACGGACACACACCTTCTCCCAGGACGGATACACACGGTCTCCCAGCACAGACACACACTGTGTCCCAGCTCAAGTATACATCGTCTCCAAGCACGGACACTCACCGTCTCCCAGCATGGACACACACCGTCTCCCAGGACGGATACACACGGTCTCCCAGAACAGACACACACTGTCTCCCAGCTCAAATAGACACCGTCTCCAAGCACGGACACTCACCGTCTCCCAGCACAGACATACACAGTCTCCCAGAATGGACACACACCGTCTCCCAGCACGGACACTCACAATCTCCCAACACGGACACTCACCGTCTCCCAGCACGGACACATACCATCTCCCAGCACGGACCCACGTCATCTCCCAGCACGCATACACGCCGTCTCCCAGCACGGAGACTCACTGTATCCCAGCACGGACACACACCGTCTCCCAGTACAGACACTCACCGTCTCTCAGCATGGACACGCACCGTATGCCTGCATGGACACTCACCGTCTCCCAGCACAAACACTCACCGTCTCCCAGCATGGACACACACCGTCTGCCTGGACAGACACACTCCGTCTGCCTGGACAGACACACACCTTCTCCCAGGACGGATACACACGGTCTCCCAGCACAGACACACACCGTGTCCCAGCACCGACACTCAACGTCTCCGGGCACGGAGACTCACCGTCTCCCAGCACCGACACACACCATCTCCCAGCACGGACGCATAGCGTCTCCCAGCACCGAAACACAGGGTCTCCCAGCACAGACACTCACGGTCTCCCAGGACGGACACACACCGTCTCCCAGCATGGACACATGCCATCTCCCAGCACGGACACTCACCGTCTCCCAGCACGGACACACATCGTCTCCCAGGACCGACACTCACTGTCTCCCAGCACGGACAAACACCGTCTCCCAGCACGGACACACACTGTCTCCCAGCACGGATACACACCGCCGCCCAGCACAGACACTCACCGTTTCCCAGCACCGATCCACACAGTCTCCCAGCACCGACACACACCGTCTAACAGCACCAACACACACCGTCTCCCAACACAGACACTCACCGTCTCCCAGCACGGACACACGCAGTCTCCCAGAACGGACACACACCGTCTCCCAGCATGACAGTCACAATCTCCCAACACGGACACTCACCGTCCCCCAGCACGGACACACACCGTCTCACAGCACGGACATACACCATCTCTCAGCGCGCACACACGCCGTCTCCCAGCATGGACACACACCGTATGCCTGGACGGACACACACCTTCTCCCAGGATGGATACACACGGTCTCCCAGCACAGACACACACTGTCTCCCTGCTGAAGAATACACCGTCTCCCAGCACGAACACTCACCATCTCCCAGCACGAACACTCACCGTCGCCCAGCACGGACACTCACTGTCGCCCAGCATGGACACTCACCGTCGCCCAGCACGGACACTCACTGTCCCCCAGCACGGACACACACTGTCTCCCAGCACCGACACACACCATCTCCCAGAGCCGACACACACTATCTCCCACGACGGACACACACCGTCTCCCAGCACGGACACATGCCATCTCCCAGCAACAACACACACTATCACCCAGGATGGACACACACTGTCTCCCAGCACGGACACATGCCATCTCCCAGCACGTACACACGCAGTCTCCCAGACCGGAGACACACTGTCTCCCAGCACGGACACACGCCGTGTCCCAGCACGGACACTCACCATCTCGCAGCACCAACACACACCGTCTCCCAGCACAGACACTCACCGTCTCCCAGCATGACAGTCACAATCTCCCAACACGGACACTCACCGTCCCACAGCACGGACACACACCGTCTCACAGCACGGACATACACCATCTCTCAGCGCGCACACACGCCGTCTCCCAGCATGGAAACACACCGTATGCCTGCACGGACACACACCTTCTCCCAGGACGGATACACACGGTCTCCCAGCACAGACACACACTGTCTCTCAGCTCAAGTATACATCGTCTCCAAGCACGGACACTCACCGTCTCCCAGCATGGACACACACCGCGGCCCAGCACGGACACTCACTGCATCCCAGCACGGACACTCACCGTCACCCAGCACCGACACACACTGTCTCCCAGCACCGACACACACCATCTCCCAGAGCCGACACACACTATCTCCCACGACGGACACACACCGTCTCCCAGCACGGACACATGCCATCTCCCAGCACGTACACACGCAGTCTCCCAGAACGGAGACACACTGTCTCCCAGCACGGACACACGCCGTGTCCCAGCACGGACACTCACCATCTCGCAGCACCAACACACACCGTCTCCCAACACAGACACTCACCGTCTCCCAGCACTGACACACACAGTCTCCCAGAACGGACACACACCGTCTCCCAGCACGGACACTCACAATCTCCCAACACGGACACTCACTGTCCCCCAGCACGGACACACACCGTCTCACAGCACGGACACACACCATCTCTCAGCGCGCACACACGCCGTCTCCCAGCATGGAAACACACCGTATGCCTGCACGGACACACACCTTCTGCCAGGACGGATACACACGGTCTCCCAGAACAGACACACACTGTCTCCCAGCTCAAGTAGACACCGTCTCCAAGCGCGGATACTCACCGTCTCCCAGCACAGACATACACAGTCTCCCAGAATGGACACACATCGTCTCCCAGCACGGACACTCACAATCTCCCAACACGGACACTCACCGTCTCCCAGCACGGACACATACCATCTCCCAGCACGGACCCACGTCATCTCCCAGCACGCATACACGCCGTCTCCCAGCACGGAGACTCACTGTATCCCAGCACGGACACACACCGTCTCCCAGTACGGACACTCACCGTCTCTCAGCATGGAAACGCACCGTATGCCTGCATGGACACTCACCGTCTCCCTGCACAAACACTCACCGTCTCCCAGCATGGACACACACCGTCTGCCTGGACAGACACACTCCGTCTGCCTGGACAGACACACACCTTCTCCCAGGACGGATAAACACGGTCTCCCAGCACAGACACACACTGACTCCCAGCTCAAGTAAACACCGTCTCCCAGCATGGACACACACCTTCTCCCAGCACCGACACTCAACGTCTCCGGGCACGGAGACTCACCGTCTTCCAGCACCGACACACACCATCTCCCAGCACGGACACATAGCGTCTCCCAGCACCGAAACACAGGGTCTCCCAGCACAGACACTCACGGTCTCCCAGGACGGACACACACCGTCTCCCAGCATGGACACATGCCATCTCCCAGCATGGACACACACCGTCTGCCTGCACGGACACACACCTTCTCCCAGCACCGAGACACACCATCTCCCAGCACCGACACACACCATCTCCCATGACGGACACACACTGTCTCCCAGCACGGACACATGCCATCTCCAAGCACGCACACACACCGTCTCCCAGAACGGAGACACACTGTCTCCCAGCACGGACACACGCCGTGTCCCAGCACGGACACTCACCATCTCGCAGCACCAATACACACCGTCTCCCAACACAGACACTCACCGTCTCTCAGCACAGACACACACCGTCTCCCAGCATGGAAACACACCGTCTGCCTGGACGGACACACACCTTCTCCCAGGACGGATACACACGGTCTCCCAGAACAGACACACACTGTCTCCCAGCTCAATCATACACCGTCTCCAAGCATGGACACTCACCGTATGCCTGCATGGACACTCACCGTCTCCCAGCACAAACACTCACCGTCTCCCAGCATGGACACACACCGTCTGCCTGGACAGACACACTCCGTCTGCCTGGACAGACACACACCTTCTCCCAGGACGGATACACACGGTCTCCCAGCACAGACACACACCGTGTCCCAGCACCGACACTCAACGTCTCCGGGCACGGAGACTCACCGTCTCCCAGCACCGACACACACCATCTCCCAGCACGGACACATAGCGTCTCCCAGCACCGAAACACAGGGTCTCCCAGCACAGACACTCACGGTCTCCCAGGACGGACACACACCGTCTCCCAGCATGGACACATGCCATCTCCCAGCACGGACACTCACCGTCTCCCAGCACGGACACACACCGTCTCCCAGGACCGACACTCACTGTCTCCCAGCACGGACAAACACCGTCTCCCAGCACGGACACACACTGTCTCCCAGCACGGATACACACAGTCTCCCAGCACCGACACACACCGTCTAACAGCACCAACACACACCGTCTCCCAACACAGACACTCACCGTCTCCCAGCACGGACACACGCAGTCTCCCAGAACGGACACACACCGTCTCCCAGCATGACAGTCACAATCTCCCAACACGGACACTCACCGTCCCCCAGCACGGACACACACCGTCTCACAGCACGGACATACACCATCTCTCAGCGCGCACACACGCCGTCTCCCAGCATGGACACACACCGTATGCCTGGACGGACACACACCTTCTCCCAGGATGGATACACACGGTCTCCCAGCACAGACACACACTGTCTCCCTGCTGAAGAATACACCGTCTCCCAGCACGAACACTCACCATCTCCCAGCACGAACACTCACCGTCGCCCAGCACGGACACACACTGTCTCACAGCACGGACACACACCATCTCTCAGCGCGCACACACGCCGTCTCCCAGCATGGAAACACACCGTATGCCTGCACGGACACACACCTTCTGCCAGGACGGATGCACACAGTCTCACACCACAGACACACACTGTGTCCCAGCTCAAGTATACATCGTCTCCAAGCACGGACACTCACCGTCTCCAAGCACGGACACTCACCGTCTCCCAGCATGGACACACACCGTCTCCCAGTACGGACACTCACCGTCTCCCAGCACTGACACACACAGTCTCCCAGAACGGACACACACCGTCTCCCAGCACGGACACTCACAATCTCCAAACACGGACACTCACCGTCCCACAGCACGGACACACACCGTCTCAAAGCACGGACACACACCATCTCTCAGCGCGCGCACACGCCGTCTCCCAGAATGGAAACACATTGTATGCCTGCATGGACACACACCTTCTGCCAGGACGGATACACACAGTCTCCCACCACAGACACACACTGTGTCCCAGCTCAAGTATACATCGTCTCCAAGCACGGACACTCACCGTCTCCCAGCATGGACACACACCGCGGCCCAGCACGGACATTCACCGTATCCCAGCACGGACACTCACTGTGACGCAGCACCGACACACACCGTCTCCCAGCACCAACACACTTAACTCTCCCAGCACCGACACTCACCGTCTCCCAGCACGGACACACACCGTGGCCCAGCACGGACACTCACCGTCTCCCAGAACGGACACACACCGTCTCCCAGCACCGAGACACACCATCTCCCAGCACCGACACACACCATCTCCCAGGACGGACACACACCGTCTCCCAGCACGGACACATGCCATTTCCCAGCACGCACACACACCGTCTCCCAGCACGGAGACACACCGTACCCCAGAACGGACACTCACTGACTCCCAGCACGGACACACACAGTCTCCCAGAACGGAAACACACCGTCTCCCAGCACGGAGACACACCGTCTTCCAGCATGGACACACACCGTCTACCTGGACGGACACACACCTTCTCCCAGGATGGATACACACGGTCTCCCAGCACAGACACACAATGTCTCCAAGCTCAAGAATACACCGTCTCCCAGCACGAACACTCACCAGCTCCCAGCAGGAACACTCACCGTCTCCCAGCACGAACACTCACCGTCTCCCAGCACCGAAAAACAGGGTCTCCCAGCACAGACACTCACCGTCTCCAAGGACGGACACACACCATCTCCCAGCACGGACTCATGCCATGTCCCAGCATGCACACATGCAGTCTCCCAGCACGGACACTCACCGTCTCCCAGCACGGACACACAGAGTCTCCCAGAACGGACACAAACCATCTCCCAGCACGGACACTCACAATCTCCCAACACGGACAGTCACCGTCTCCCAGCACGGACACACACCGTCTCCCAGCACGGACACACGCTGTCTCCCAGCACGGAGACTCACTGTATACCAGCACGGACACACACCATCTCCCAGTACGGACACTCACCGTCACTCAGCATGGACACGCACCGTATGCCTGCACGGACACACACCTTCTCCCAGGACGGATATACACGGTCTCCCAGGACAGACACACACTGTCTCCCAGCACCGACAAACACCATCTCCCAGCACCGACACAATTAACTCTCCCAGAACCGACACTCACCATCTCCCAGCACGGACACTCACCGTCTCCCAGCACCAACACACACTGTCTCACAGCACCGACACACACAAGACTCGTAGCACGGACACACACCGTCTCCCAGCACCGACACACACCGTCACCCAGCACCGACACACACCGTCTCCGAGCACCAACACACTTAACTCTCCCAGCACCGACACTCACCGTCTCACAGCAGGGATACACACCGTTGCCCAGCACGGGCACTCACTGTCTCCCAGGACGGACACATGCCATCTCCCAGCATGCACACATGCCGTCTCCCAGAACGGAGACACACTGTCTCCCAGCACGGACACACGCCGTGTCCCAGCACGGACACACACCATCTCGCAGCACGGACACTCACCGCCTCCCAGCACGGAGACACACCGTCTCCCAGCACGGAGACACACCGTCTCCCAGCATGGACACACACCGTCTGCCTGGACGGACACACACCTTCTCCCAGGATGGATACACACGGTCTCCCAGCACAGACACACACTGTCTCCCAGCTCAAGAATACACCGTCTCCCAGCACGAACACTCACCGTCGCCCAGCACGGACACTCACCGTCCCCCAGCACGGACACACACTGTCTCCCAGCACCGACACACACCATCTCCCAGCGCCGACACACACTATCTCCCACGACGGACACACACCGTCTCCCAGCACAGACACATGCCATCTCCCAGCACGTAAACATGCAGTCTCCCAGAATGGAGACACACTGTCTCCCAGCACGGACACACGCCGTGTCCCAGCATGGACACTCACCATCTCGCAGCACCAACACACACCGTCTCCCAACACAGACACTCACCGTCTCCCAGCACTGACACACACAGTCTCCCAGAACGGACACTCACCATCTCTCAACGCGCACACACGCCGTCTCCCAGCATGGAAACACATTGTACGCCTGCACGGACACACACCTTCTCCCAGGACGGATACACACAGTCTCCCACCACAGACACACACTGTGTCCCAGCTCAAGTATACATCGTCTCCAAGCACCGACCCACACCGTCTCCCAGCACCGACACACACCGTCTCCCAGCACGGACACTCACCGTCACCCAGCACCGACACACACCGTCTCCCAGCACCGACACATGTAAGCCCACCAGCACCGACACTCACCGTCTCCCAGCGCGGACACACACCATCTCCCAGCACGGACACACACCGTCTCACAGCACGGACACACGCCATCTCCCAGCACAGACATACGCCTTCTCCCAGGACGGATACACACAGTCTCCCAGCACAGACACACACTGTCTCCCAGCTCAAGTATACACCGTCTCCCAGCTCAAGTATACACTGACTCCCAGCACGGACACTCACCGTCTCCCAGCACGGACACACACCGTCTCCCAGGACCGACACTCACTGTCTCCCAGCACGGACAAACACCGTCTCCCAGCACGGACACACACTGTCTCCCAGCACGGATACACACCGCCGCCCAGCACAGACACTCACCGTTTCCCAGCACCGATCCACACAGTCTCCCAGCACCGACACACACCGTCTAACAGCACCAACACACACCGTCTCCCAACACAGACACTCACCGTCTCCCAGCACGGACACACGCAGTCTCCCAGAACGGACACACACCGTCTCCCAGCATGACAGTCACAATCTCCCAACACGGACACTCACCGTCCCCCAGCACGGACACACACCGTCTCACAGCACGGACATACACCATCTCTCAGCGCGCACACACGCCATCTCCCAGCATGGACACACACCGTACGCCTGGACGGACACACACCTTCTCCCAGGATGGATACACACGGTCTCCCAGCACAGACACACACTGTCTCCCTGCTGAAGAATACACCGTCTCCCAGCACGAACACTCACCATCTCCCAGCACGAACACTCACCGTCTCCCAGCACGGACACTCACCGTCTCCCAGCACCAACACACACCGTCTCCCAGCACCGACACTCACCATCTCGCAGCACCAACACACACCGTCTCCCAACACAGACACTCACCGTCTCTCAGCAAAGACACACGCAGTCTCCCAGAACGGACACACACCGTCTCCCAGCATGACAGTCACAATCTCCCAGCACGGACACTCACCGTCCCCCAGCACGGACACACACCGTCTCACAGCACGGACATACACCATCTCTCAGCGCGCACACACACCGTCTCCCAGCATGGAAACACACCGTATGCCTGCATGGACACTCACCGTCTCCCAGCACGGACACACACCGTGGCCCAGCACGGACACTCACCGTCTCCCAGAACGGACACACACCGTCTCCCAGCACCGAGACACACCATCTCCCAGCACCGACACACACCATCTCCCAGGACGGACACACACCGTCTCCCAGCACGGACACATGCCATTTCCCAGCACGCACACACACCGTCTCCCAGCACGGAGACACACCGTACCCCAGAACGGACACTCACTGACTCCCAGCACGGACACACACAGTCTCCCAGAACGGAAACACACCGTCTCCCAGCACGGAGACACACCGTCTTCCAGCATGGACACACACCGTCTACCTGGACGGACACACACCTTCTCCCAGGATGGATACACACGGTCTCCCAGCACAGACACACAATGTCTCCAAGCTCAAGAATACACCGTCTCCCAGCACGAACACTCACCAGCTCCCAGCAGGAACACTCACCGTCTCCCAGCACGAACACTCACCGTCTCCCAGCACCGAAAAACAGGGTCTCCCAGCACAGACACTCACCGTCTCCAAGGACGGACACACACCATCTCCCAGCACGGACTCATGCCATGTCCCAGCATGCACACATGCAGTCTCCCAGCACGGACACTCACCGTCTCCCAGCACGGACACACAGAGTCTCCCAGAACGGACACAAACCATCTCCCAGCACGGACACTCACAATCTCCCAACACGGACAGTCACCGTCTCCCAGCACGGACACACACCGTCTCCCAGCACGGACACACGCTGTCTCCCAGCACGGAGACTCACTGTATACCAGCACGGACACACACCATCTCCCAGTACGGACACTCACCGTCACTCAGCATGGACACGCACCGTATGCCTGCACGGACACACACCTTCTCCCAGGACGGATATACACGGTCTCCCAGGACAGACACACACTGTCTCCCAGCACCGACAAACACCATCTCCCAGCACCGACACAATTAACTCTCCCAGAACCGACACTCACCATCTCCCAGCACGGACACTCACCGTCTCCCAGCACCAACACACACTGTCTCACAGCACCGACACACACAAGACTCGTAGCACGGACACACACCGTCTCCCAGCACCGACACACACCGTCACCCAGCACCGACACACACCGTCTCCGAGCACCAACACACTTAACTCTCCCAGCACCGACACTCACCGTCTCACAGCAGGGATACACACCGTTGCCCAGCACGGGCACTCACTGTCTCCCAGGACGGACACATGCCATCTCCCAGCATGCACACATGCCGTCTCCCAGAACGGAGACACACTGTCTCCCAGCACGGACACACGCCGTGTCCCAGCACGGACACACACCATCTCGCAGCACGGACACTCACCGCCTCCCAGCACGGAGACACACCGTCTCCCAGCACGGAGACACACCGTCTCCCAGCATGGACACACACCGTCTGCCTGGACGGACACACACCTTCTCCCAGGATGGATACACACGGTCTCCCAGCACAGACACACACTGTCTCCCAGCTCAAGAATACACCGTCTCCCAGCACGAACACTCACCGTCGCCCAGCACGGACACTCACCGTCCCCCAGCACGGACACACACTGTCTCCCAGCACCGACACACACCATCTCCCAGCGCCGACACACACTATCTCCCACGACGGACACACACCGTCTCCCAGCACAGACACATGCCATCTCCCAGCACGTAAACATGCAGTCTCCCAGAATGGAGACACACTGTCTCCCAGCACGGACACACGCCGTGTCCCAGCATGGACACTCACCATCTCGCAGCACCAACACACACCGTCTCCCAACACAGACACTCACCGTCTCCCAGCACTGACACACACAGTCTCCCAGAACGGACACTCACCATCTCTCAACGCGCACACACGCCGTCTCCCAGCATGGAAACACATTGTACGCCTGCACGGACACACACCTTCTCCCAGGACGGATACACACAGTCTCCCACCACAGACACACACTGTGTCCCAGCTCAAGTATACATCGTCTCCAAGCACCGACCCACACCGTCTCCCAGCACCGACACACACCGTCTCCCAGCACGGACACTCACCATCACCCAGCACCGACACACACCGTCTCCCAGCACCGACACATGTAAGCCCACCAGCACCGACACTCACCGTCTCCCAGCGCGGACACACACCATCTCCCAGCACGGACACACACCGTCTCACAGCACGGACACACGCCATCTCCCAGCACAGACATACGCCTTCTCCCAGGACGGATACACACAGTCTCCCAGCACAGACACACACTGTCTCCCAGCTCAAGTATACACCGTCTCCCAGCTCAAGTATACACTGACTCCCAGCACGGACACTCACCGTCTCCCAGCACGGACACACACCGTCTCCCAGGACCGACACTCACTGTCTCCCAGCACGGACAAACACCGTCTCCCAGCACGGACACACACTGTCTCCCAGCACGGATACACACCGCCGCCCAGCACAGACACTCACCGTTTCCCAGCACCGATCCACACAGTCTCCCAGCACCGACACACACCGTCTAACAGCACCAACACACACCGTCTCCCAACACAGACACTCACCGTCTCCCAGCACGGACACACGCAGTCTCCCAGAACGGACACACACCGTCTCCCAGCATGACAGTCACAATCTCCCAACACGGACACTCACCGTCCCCCAGCACGGACACACACCGTCTCACAGCACGGACATACACCATCTCTCAGCGCGCACACACGCCATCTCCCAGCATGGACACACACCGTACGCCTGGACGGACACACACCTTCTCCCAGGATGGATACACACGGTCTCCCAGCACAGACACACACTGTCTCCCTGCTGAAGAATACACCGTCTCCCAGCACGAACACTCACCATCTCCCAGCACGAACACTCACCGTCTCCCAGCACGGACACTCACCGTCTCCCAGCACCAACACACACCGTCTCCCAGCACCGACACTCACCATCTCGCAGCACCAACACACACCGTCTCCCAACACAGACACTCACCGTCTCTCAGCAAAGACACACGCAGTCTCCCAGAACGGACACACACCGTCTCCCAGCATGACAGTCACAATCTCCCAGCACGGACACTCACCGTCCCCCAGCACGGACACACACCGTCTCACAGCACGGACATACACCATCTCTCAGCGCGCACACACACCGTCTCCCAGCATGGAAACACACCGTATGCCTGCATGGACACACACCTTCTCCCAGGACGGACACACACGGTCTCCCAGCACAGACACACACTGTGTCCCAGCTCAAGTATACATCGTCTCCAAGCACGGACACTCACCGTCTCCCAGCATGGACACACGCAGTCTCCCAGAACGGACACACACTGTCTCCCAGCACAGACACACACCGTCTCCCAGCACAGACACACACCGTCTCCCAGCATGGAAACACACCCTCTGCCTGGACGGACACACGCAGTCTCCCAGAACGGACACACACTGTCTCCCAGCACAGACACACACCGTCTCCCAGCATGGAAACACACCGTCTGCCTGGACAGACACACACCTTCTGCCAGGACGGATACACACGGTCTCCCAGAACAGACACACACTGTCTCCCAGCTCAAGTAGACACCGTCTCCAAGCGCGGATACTCACCGTCTCCCAGCACAGACATACACAGTCTCCCAGAATGGACACACACCGTCTCCCAGCACGGACACTCACAATCTCCCAACACGGACACTCACCGTCTCCCAGCACGGACACATACCATCTCCCAGCATGGGACCCACGTCATCTCCCAGCACGCATACACGCCGTCTCCCAGCACGGAGACTCACTGTATCCCAGCACGGACACACACCGTCTCCCAGTACGGACACTCACCGTCTCTCAGCATGGAAACGCACCGTATGCCTGCATGGACACTCACCGTCTCCCTGCACAAACACTCACCGTCTCCCAGCATGGACACACACCGTCTGCCTGGACAGACACACTCCGTCTGCCTGGACAGACACACACCTTCTCCCAGGACGGATAAACACGGTCTCCCAGCACAGACACACACTGACTCCCAGCTCAAGTAAACACCGTCTCCCAGCATGGACACACACCTTCTCCCAGCACCGACACTCAACGTCTCCGGGCACGGAGACTCACCGTCTTCCAGCACCGACACACACCATCTCCCAGCACGGACACATAGCGTCTCCCAGCACCGAAACACAGGGTCTCCCAGCACAGACACTCACGGTCTCCCAGGACGGACACACACCGTCTCCCAGCATGGACACATGCCATCTCCCAGCATGGACACACACCGTCTGCCTGCACGGACACACACCTTCTCCCAGCACCGAGACACACCATCTCCCAGCACCGACACACACCATCTCCCATGACGGACACACACTGTCTCCCAGCACGGACACATGCCATCTCCAAGCACGCACACACACCGTCTCCCAGAACGGAGACACACTGTCTCCCAGCACGGACACACGCCGTGTCCCAGCACGGACACTCACCATCTCGCAGCACCAATACACACCGTCTCCCAACACAGACACTCACCGTCTCTCAGCACAGACACACACCGTCTCCCAGCATGGAAACACACCGTCTGCCTGGACGGACACACACCTTCTCCCAGGACGGATACACACGGTCTCCCAGAACAGACACACACTGTCTCCCAGCTCAATCATACACCGTCTCCAAGCATGGACACTCACCGTCTCCCAGCACAGACACACACAGTCTCCCAGAACGGACACACACCATCTCCCAGCACGGACACACGCCATCTCCCAGAACGCATACACGCCGTCTCCCAGCACGGAGACTCACTGTATCCCAGCATGGACACACACACCATCTCCCAGTATGGACACTCACCGTCTCTCAGCATGGACACGCACCGTATGCATGCAGGGACACACACCGTCTGCCTGGACGGACACATGCTTTCTCACAGGATGGATACACACGGTCTCCCAGCACAGACACACACTGTCTGCCAGCTCAACTATACACGGTCTCCCAGCACAGACACTCACCGTCTCCCAGCACAGACACACGCAGTCTCCCTGAACGGACACACACCGTCTCCCAGCATGACAGTCACAATCTCCCAGCACAGACACTCACCGTCCCCCAGCACGGACACACACCGTCTCACAGCACGGACATACACCATCTCTCAGCGCGCGCACACACCGTCTCCCAGCATGGAAACACACCGTATGCCTGCACGGACACACACCTTCTCCCAGGACGGATACACACGGTCTCCCAGCACAGACACACACTGTGTCCCAGCTCAAGTATACATCGTCTCCAAGCACGGACACTCACCGTCTCCCAGCATGGACACACACCGTCTCCCAGGACGGATACACACGGTCTCCCAGAACAGACACACACTGTCTCCCAGCTCAAATAGACACCGTCTCCAAGCACGGACACTCACCGTCTCCCAGCACAGACATACACAGTCTCCCAGAATGGACACACACCGTCTCCCAGCACGGACACTCACAATCTCCCAACACGGACACTCACCGTCTCCCAGCACGGACACATACCATCTCCCAGCACGGACCCACGTCATCTCCCAGCACGCATACACGCCGTCTCCCAGCACGGAGACTCACTGTATCCCAGCACGGACACACACCGTCTCCCAGTACAGACACTCACCGTCTCTCAGCATGGACACGCACCGTATGCCTGCATGGACACTCACCGTCTCCCAGCACAAACACTCACCGTCTCCCAGCATGGACACACACCGTCTGCCTGGACAGACACACTCCGTCTGCCTGGACAGACACACACCTTCTCCCAGGACGGATACACACGGTCTCCCAGCACAGACACACACCGTGTCCCAGCACCGACACTCAACGTCTCCGGGCACGGAGACTCACCGTCTCCCAGCACCGACACACACCATCTCCCAGCACGGACGCATAGCGTCTCCCAGCACCGAAACACAGGGTCTCCCAGCACAGACACTCACGGTCTCCCAGGACGGACACACACCGTCTCCCAGCATGGACACATGCCATCTCCCAGCACGGACACTCACCGTCTCCCAGCACGGACACACATCGTCTCCCAGGACCGACACTCACTGTCTCCCAGCACGGACAAACACCGTCTCCCAGCACGGACACACACTGTCTCCCAGCACGGATACACACCGCCGCCCAGCACAGACACTCACCGTTTCCCAGCACCGATCCACACAGTCTCCCAGCACCGACACACACCGTCTAACAGCACCAACACACACCGTCTCCCAACACAGACACTCACCGTCTCCCAGCACGGACACACGCAGTCTCCCAGAACGGACACACACCGTCTCCCAGCATGACAGTCACAATCTCCCAACACGGACACTCACCGTCCCCCAGCACGGACACACACCGTCTCACAGCACGGACATACACCATCTCTCAGCGCGCACACACGCCGTCTCCCAGCATGGACACACACCGTATGCCTGGACGGACACACACCTTCTCCCAGGATGGATACACACGGTCTCCCAGCACAGACACACACTGTCTCCCTGCTGAAGAATACACCGTCTCCCAGCACGAACACTCACCATCTCCCAGCACGAACACTCACCGTCGCCCAGCACGGACACTCACTGTCGCCCAGCATGGACACTCACCGTCGCCCAGCACGGACACTCACTGTCCCCCAGCACGGACACACACTGTCTCCCAGCACCGACACACACCATCTCCCAGAGCCGACACACACTATCTCCCACGACGGACACACACCGTCTCCCAGCACGGACACATGCCATCTCCCAGCAACAACACACACTATCACCCAGGATGGACACACACTGTCTCCCAGCACGGACACATGCCATCTCCCAGCACGTACACACGCAGTCTCCCAGACCGGAGACACACTGTCTCCCAGCACGGACACACGCCGTGTCCCAGCACGGACACTCACCATCTCGTAGCACCAACACACACCGTCTCCCAGCACAGACACTCACCGTCTCCCAGCATGACAGTCACAATCTCCCAACACGGACACTCACCGTCCCACAGCACGGACACACACCGTCTCACAGCACGGACATACACCATCTCTCAGCGCGCACACACGCCGTCTCCCAGCATGGAAACACACCGTATGCCTGCACGGACACACACCTTCTCCCAGGACGGATACACACGGTCTCCCAGCACAGACACACACTGTCTCTCAGCTCAAGTATACATCGTCTCCAAGCACGGACACTCACCGTCTCCCAGCATGGACACACACCGCGGCCCAGCACGGACACTCACTGCATCCCAGCACGGACACTCACCGTCACCCAGCACCGACACACACTGTCTCCCAGCACTGACACACACCATCTCCCAGAGCCGACACACACTATCTCCCACGACGGACACACACCGTCTCCCAGCACGGACACATGCCATCTCCCAGCAACAACACACACTATCACCCAGGATGGACACACACTGTCTCCCAGCACGGACACATGCCATCTCCCAGCACGTACACACGCAGTCTCCCAGAACGGAGACACACTGTCTCCCAGCACGGACACACGCCGTGTCCCAGCACGGACACTCACCATCTCGCAGCACCAACACACACCGTCTCCCAACACAGACACTCACCGTCTCCCAGCACTGACACACACAGTCTCCCAGAACGGACACACACCGTCTCCCAGCACGGACACTCACAATCTCCCAACACGGACACTCACTGTCCCCCAGCACGGACACACACCGTCTCACAGCACGGACACACACCATCTCTCAGCGCGCACACACGCCGTCTCCCAGCATGGAAACACACCGTATGCCTGCACGGACACACACCTTCTGCCAGGACGGATACACACGGTCTCCCAGAACAGACACACACTGTCTCCCAGCTCAAGTAGACACCGTCTCCAAGCGCGGATACTCACCGTCTCCCAGCACAGACATACACAGTCTCCCAGAATGGACACACATCGTCTCCCAGCACGGACACTCACAATCTCCCAACACGGACACTCACCGTCTCCCAGCACGGACACATACCATCTCCCAGCACGGACCCACGTCATCTCCCAGCACGCATACACGCCGTCTCCCAGCACGGAGACTCACTGTATCCCAGCACGGACACACACCGTCTCCCAGTACGGACACTCACCGTCTCCCAGCATGGACACACACCGTCTGCCTGGACAGACACACTCCGTCTGCCTGGACAGACACACACCTTCTCCCAGGACGGATAAACACGGTCTCCCAGCACAGACACACACTGACTCCCAGCTCAAGTAAACACCGTCTCCCAGCATGGACACACACCTTCTCCCAGCACCGACACTCAACGTCTCCGGGCACGGAGACTCACCGTCTTCCAGCACCGACACACACCATCTCCCAGCACGGACACATAGCGTCTCCCAGCACCGAAACACAGGGTCTCCCAGCACAGACACTCACGGTCTCCCAGGACGGACACACACCGTCTCCCAGCATGGACACATGCCATCTCACAGCATGGACACACACCGTCTGCCTGCACGGACACACACCTTCTCCCAGCACCGAGACACACCATCTCCCAGCACCGACACACACCATCTCCCATGACGGACACACACTGTCTCCCAGCACGGACACATGCCATCTCCAAGCACGCACACACACCGTCTCCCAGAACGGAGACACACTGTCTCCCAGCACGGACACACGCCGTGTCCCAGCACGGACACTCACCATCTCGCAGCACCAATACACACCGTCTCCCAACACAGACACTCACCGTCTCTCAGCACAGACACACACCGTCTCCCAGCATGGAAACACACCGTCTGCCTGGACGGACACACACCTTCTCCCAGGACGGATACACACGGTCTCCCAGAACAGACACACACTGTCTCCCAGCTCAATCATACACCGTCTCCAAGCATGGACACTCACCGTATGCCTGCATGGACACTCACCGTCTCCCAGCACAAACACTCACCGTCTCCCAGCATGGACACACACCGTCTGCCTGGACAGACACACTCCGTCTGCCTGGACAGACACACACCTTCTCCCAGGACGGATACACACGGTCTCCCAGCACAGACACACACCGTGTCCCAGCACCGACACTCAACGTCTCCGGGCACGGAGACTCACCGTCTCCCAGCACCGACACACACCATCTCCCAGCACGGACACATAGCGTCTCCCAGCACCGAAACACAGGGTCTCCCAGCACAGACACTCACGGTCTCCCAGGACGGACACACACCGTCTCCCAGCATGGACACATGCCATCTCCCAGCACGGACACTCACCGTCTCCCAGCACGGACACACACCGTCTCCCAGGACCGACACTCACTGTCTCCCAGCACGGACAAACACCGTCTCCCAGCACGGACACACACTGTCTCCCAGCACGGATACACACAGTCTCCCAGCACCGACACACACCGTCTAACAGCACCAACACACACCGTCTCCCAACACAGACACTCACCGTCTCCCAGCACGGACACACGCAGTCTCCCAGAACGGACACACACCGTCTCCCAGCATGACAGTCACAATCTCCCAACACGGACACTCACCGTCCCCCAGCACGGACACACACCGTCTCACAGCACGGACATACACCATCTCTCAGCGCGCACACACGCCGTCTCCCAGCATGGACACACACCGTATGCCTGGACGGACACACACCTTCTCCCAGGATGGATACACACGGTCTCCCAGCACAGACACACACTGTCTCCCTGCTGAAGAATACACCGTCTCCCAGCACGAACACTCACCATCTCCCAGCACGAACACTCACCGTCGCCCAGCACGGACACTCACTGTCGCCCAGCATGGACACTCACCGTCGCCCAGCACGGACACACACTGTCTCCCAGCACCGACACACACCATCTCCCAGAGCCGACACACACTATCTCCCACGACGGACACACACCGTCTCCCAGCACGGACACATGCCATCTCCCAGCAACAACACACACTATCACCCAGGATGGACACACACTGTCTCCCAGCACGGACACATGCCATCTCCCAGCACGTACACACGCAGTCTCCCAGAACGGAGACACACTGTCTCCCAGCACGGACACACGCCGTGTCCCAGCACGGACACTCACCATCTCGCAGCACCAACACACACCGTCTCCCAACACAGACACTCACCGTCTCCCAGCACTGACACACACAGTCTCCCAGAACGGACACACACCGTCTCCCAGCACGGACACTCACAATCTCCCAACACGGACACTCACTGTCCCCCAGCACGGACACACACCGTCTCACAGCACGGACACACACCATCTCTCAGCGCGCACACACGCCGTCTCCCAGCATGGAAACACACCGTATGCCTGCACGGACACACACCTTCTGCCAGGACGGATACACACAGTCTCCCACCACAGACACACACTGTGTCCCAGCTCAAGTATACATCGTCTCCAAGCACCGACCCACACCGTCTCCCAGCACCGACCCACACCGTCTCCCAGCACCGACACACACCGTCTCCCAGCAGCGACACACACCGTCTCCCAGCACCGACACTCACCATCTCGCAGCACCAACACACACAATCTCCCAACACGGACACTCACCGCCCCCCAGCACGGACACACACCGTCTCACAGCACGGACATACACCATCTCTCAGCGCGCACACACGCCGTCTCCCAGCATGGAAACACACCGTATGCCTGCACGGACACACACCTTCTCCCAGGACGGATACACACGGTCTCCCAGCACAGACACACACTGTCTCTCAGCTCAAGTATACATCGTCTCCAAGCACGGACACTCACCGTCTCCCAACATGGACACACACCGCGGCCCAGCACGGACACTCACCGTGTCCCAGCACGGACACTCACCGTCACCCAGCACCGACACATGTAAGCCCACCAGCACCGACACTCACCGTCTCCCAGCACGGACACACACCATCTCCCAGCACGGACACACAACGTCTCACAGCACAGACACTCACCGTCACCCAGCACCGACACACACCGTCTCCCAGCACCAACACATGTAAGCCCACCAGCACCGACACTCACCGTCTCCCAGCACGGACACACACCATCTCCCAGCACGGACACACACCATCTCACAGCACGGACACACGCCATCTCCCAGCACAGACATACGTCTTCTCCCAGGACGGATACACACGGTCTCCCAGCACAGACACACACTGTCTCCCAGCTCAAGTATACACCGTCTCCCAGCACGGACACTCACCATCTCCCAGCACGGACACACACCGTCTCCCAGTACCGACACACACCATCTCCCAGCACCGACACACACTATCTCCCAGGACGGACACACACCGTCTCCCAGCACGGACACATGCCATCTCCCAGCACGCACACACGCAGTCTCCCAGAACGGAGACACACTGTCTCCCAGCACGGACACTCACCATCTCGCAGCACCAACACACTCCGTCTCCCAACACAGACACTCACCGTCTCCGAGCACGGACACTCACCGTCTCCCAGCACCGACACACACCATCTCCCAGCACGGAGACACAACGTCTCTCAGCACGGACACACACCGTCTCCCAGCACGGACACTCACCGTCTCCCAGCACCGACACACACAGTCTCCCAGAACGGACACACACCGTTTCCCAGCACGGACACTCACAATCTCCCAACACGGACACTCACCGTCTCCCAGCACGCACACACGCCGTCTCCCAGAACGGACACTGACCATCTCCCAGCGTGGACACACGCCGTCTGCCTGGACGGACACACACCTTCTCCCAGTACGGACTACTCACCGTCTCCCAGCACTGACACTCACCGTCTCCCAGAACGGACACACACTGAGGCCCAGCACGGACACTCACAGTCACCCAGCACCCACACACACCGTCTCCAAGCACCAACACACTTAACTCTCCCAGCACCGACACTCACCGTCTCCCAGCACGGACACACACCAGTGCCCAGCACGTACACTCACCGTTTCCCAGCAGCGACACATGTAAGTCTCCCAGCACCGACACACACCGTCTCCCACCACGGACACACACAGTCTCCCAGAACGGACACACACCATCTCCCAGCACGGACACTCACAATCTCCCAGCACGGACACTCACTGTCTCCCAGCACGGACACAAACCGTCTCCCAGCACGGACACAAACCGTCTCCCAGCACGGACACAAACCATCTCCCAGTACGGACACTCACCGTTTCCCAGCATGGAGACACACCGTCTGCCTGGACAGACACACACCGGCTGCCTGGACGGACACACACCTTCTCCCAGGACGGATACACACGGTCTCCCAGCACCGTCACACACCGTCTACCAGCACGGACCCACACAGTCTCCCAGAATGGAAACACACCGTCTCCCAGCATGACAGTCACAATCTCCCAGCACGGACACTCACCGTCCCCCAGCACGGACACACACCGTCTCACAGCACGGACATACACCATCTCTCAGCGCGCACACACGCCGTCTCCCAGCATGGAAACACACCGTATGCCTGCACGGACACACACCGTCTCCCAGGACGGATACACACGGTCTCCCAGCACAGACACACACTGTGTCCCAGCTCAAGTATACATCGTCTCCAAGCACGGACACTCACCGTCTCCCAGCATGGACACACACCGTCTCCCAGGACGGATACACACGGTCTCCCTACATAGACACAAACTGTCTCCCAGCTCAAGAACACACCGTCTCCCAGCACGAACACTCACCATCTCCCAGCACGAACACTCACCGTCTCCCAGCACGGACACTCACCGTCTCCCAGCACGGACACACACCGTCTCCCAGGACCGACACTCACTGTCTCCCAGCACGGACAAACACCGTCTCCCAGCACGGACACACACTGTCTCCCAGCATGGATACACACCGCCGCCCAGCACAGACACTCACCGTTTCCCAGCACCGATCCACACAGTCTCAAAGCACCGACACACACCGTCTAACAGCACCAACACACACCGTCTCCCAACACAGACACTCACCGTCTCCCAGCACGGACACACGCAGTCTCCCAGAACGGACACACACCGTCTCCCAGCATGACAGTCACAATCTCCCAACACGGACACTCACCGTCCCCCAGCACGGACACACACCGTCTCACAGCACGGACATACACCATCTCTCAGCGCGCACACACGCCGTCTCCGAGCATGGACACACACCGTACGCCTGGACGGACACACACCTTCTCCCAGGATGGATACACACGGTCTCCCAGCACAGACACACACTGTCTCCCTGCTGAAGAATACACCGTCTCCCAGCACGAACACTCACCATCTCCCAGCACGGACACTCACCGTCTCCCAGCACCAACACACACCGTCTCCCAGCACCGACACTCACCATCTCGCAGCACCAACACACACCGTCTCCCAACACAGACACTCACCGTCTCTCAGCAAAGACACACGCAGTCTCCCAGAACGGACACACACCGTCTCCCAGCATGACAGTCACAATCTCCCAGCACGGACACTCACCGTCCCCCAGCACGGACACACACCGTCTCACAGCACGGACATACACCATCTCTCAGCGCGCACACACACCGTCTCCCAGCATGGAAACACACCGTATGCCTGCATGGACACACACCTTCTCCCAGGACGGACACACACGGTCTCCCAGCACAGACACACACTGTGTCCCAGCTCAAGTATACATCGTCTCCAAGCACGGACACTCACCGTCTCCCAGCATGGACACACGCAGTCTCCCAGAACGGACACACACTGTCTCCCAGCACAGACACACACCGTCTCCCAGCATGGAAACACACCGTCTGCCTGGACGGACACACGCAGTCTCCCAGAACGGACACACACTGTCTCCCAGCACAGACACACACCGTCTCCCAGCATGGAAACACACCGTCTGCCTGGACAGACACACACCTTCTCCCAGGACGGATACACACGGTCTCCCAGAACAGACACACACTGTCTCCCAGCTCAAGTAGACACCGTCTCCAAGCGCGGATACTCACCGTCTCCCAGCACAGACATACACAGTCTCCCAGAATGGACACACACCGTCTCCCAGCACGGACACTCACAATCTCCCAACACGGACACTCACCGTCTCCCAGCACGGACACATACCATCTCCCAGCACGGATCCACGTCATCTCCCAGCACGCATACACGCCGTCTCCCAGCACGGAGACTCACTGTATCCCAGCACGGAAACACACCGTCTCCCAGTACAGACACTCACCGTCTCTCAGCATGGACACGCACCGTATGCCTGCATGGACACTCACCGTCTCCCAGCACAAACACTCACCGTCTCCCAGCATGGACACACACCGTCTGCCTGGACAGACACACTCCGTCTGCCTGGACAGACACACACCTTCTCCCAGGACGGATACACACGGTCTCCCAGCACAGACACACACCGTGTCCCAGCACCGACACTCAACGTCTCCGGGCACGGAGACTCACCGTCTCCCAGCACCGACACACACCATCTCCCAGCACGGACACATAGCGTCTCCCAGCACCGAAACACAGGGTCTCCCAGCACAGACACTCACGGTCTCCCAGGACGGACACACACCGTCTCCCAGCATGGACACATGCCATCTCCCAGCACGGACACTCACCGTCTCCCAGCACGGACACACACCGTCTCCCAGGACCGACACTCACTGTCTCCCAGCACGGACAAACACCGTCTCCCAGCACGGACACACACTGTCTCCCAGCACGGATACACACCGCCGCCCAGCACAGACACTCACCGTTTCCCAGCACCGATCCACACAGTCTCCCAGCACCGACACACACCGTCTAACAGCACCAACACACACCGTCTCCCAACACAGACACTCACCGTCTCCCAGCACGGACACACGCAGTCTCCCAGAACGGACACACACCGTCTCCCAGCATGACAGTCACAATCTCCCAACACGGACACTCACCGTCCCCCAGCACGGACACACACCGTCTCACAGCACGGACATACACCATCTCTCAGCGCGCACACACGCCGTCTCCCAGCATGGACACACACCGTATGCCTGGACGGACACACACCTTCTCCCAGGATGGATACACACGGTCTCCCAGCACAGACACACACTGTCTCCCTGCTGAAGAATACACCGTCTCCCAGCACGAACACTCACCATCTCCCAGCACGAACACTCACCGTCGCCCAGCACGGACACTCACTGTCGCCCAGCATGGACACTCACCGTCGCCCAGCACGGACACTCACCGTCCCCCAGCACGGACACACACTGTCTCCCAGCACCGACACACACCATCTCCCAGAGCCGACACACACTATCTCCCACGACGGACACACACCGTCTCCCAGCACGGACACATGCCATCTCCCAGCAACAACACACACTATCACCCAGGATGGACACACACTGTCTCCCAGCACGGACACATGCCATCTCCCAGCACGTACACACGCAGTCTCCCAGAACGGAGACACACTGTCTCCCAGCACGGACACTCACCATCTCGCAGCACCAACACACACCGTCTCCCAACACAGACACTCACCGTCTCCCAGCACTGACACACACAGTCTCCCAGAACGGACACACACCGTCTCCCAGCACGGACACTCACAATCTCCCAACACGGACACTCACTGTCCCCCAGCACGGACACACACCGTCTCACAGCACGGACACACACCATCTCTCAGCGCGCACACACGCCGTCTCCCAGCATGGAAACACACCGTATGCCTGCACGGACACACACCTTCTGCCAGGACGGATACACACAGTCTCCCACCACAGACACACACTGTGTCCCAGCTCAAGTATACATCGTCTCCAAGCACCGACCCACACCGTCTCCCAGCACCGACCCACACCGTCTCCCAGCACCGAAACACACCGTCTCCCAGCACCGAAACACACCGTCTCCCAGCAGCGACACACACCGTCTCCCAGCACCGACACTCACCATCTCGCAGCACCAACACACACAATCTCCCAACACGGACACTCACCGCCCCCCAGCACGGACACACACCGTCTCACAGCACGGACATACACCATCTCTCAGCGCGCACACACGCCGTCTCCCAGCATGGAAACACACCGTATGCCTGCACGGACACACACCTTCTCCCAGGACGGATACACACGGTCTCCCAGCACAGACACACACTGTCTCTCAGCTCAAGTATACATCGTCTCCAAGCACGGACACTCACCGTCTCCCAACATGGACACACACCGCGGCCCAGCACGGACACTCACCGTGTCCCAGCACGGACACTCACCGTCACCCAGCACCGACACACACCGTCTCCCAGCACCGACACATGTAAGCCCACCAGCACCGACACTCACCGTCTCCCAGCACGGACACACACCATCTCCCAGCACGGACACACAACGTCTCACAGCACAGACACTCACCGTCACCCTGCACCGACACACACCGTCTCCCAGCACCGACACATGTAAGCCCACCAGCACCGACACTCACCGTCTCCCAGCACGGACACACGCAGTCTCCCAGAACGGACACACACCGTCTCCCAGCATGACAGTCACAATCTCCCAACACGGACACTCACCGTCCCCCAGCACGGACACACACCGTCTCACAGCACGAACATACACCATCTCTCAGCGCGCACACACGCCGTCTCCCAGCATGGACACACACCGTATGCCTGGACGGACACACACCTTCTCCCAGGATGGATACACACGGTCTCCCAGCACAGACACACACTGTCTCCCTGCTGAAGAATACACCGTCTCCCAGCACGAACACTCACCATCTCCCAGCACGAACACTCACCGTCGCCCAGCACGGACACTCACTGTCGCCCAGCATGGACACTCACCGTCGCCCAGCACGGACACACACTGTCTCCCAGCAACAACACACACTATCACCCAGGATGGACACACACTGTCTCCCAGCACGGACACATGCCATCTCCCAGCACGTACACACGCAGTCTCCCAGAACGGAGACACACTGTCTCCCAGCACGGACACACGCCGTGTCCCAGCACGGACACTCACCATCTCGCAGCACCAACACACACCGTCTCCCAACACAGACACTCACCGTCTCCCAGCACTGACACACACAGTCTCCCAGAACGGACACACACCGTCTCCCAGCACGGACACTCACAATCTCCCAACACGGACACTCACTGTCCCCCAGCACGGACACACACCGTCTCACAGCACGGACACACACCATCTCTCAGCGCGCACACACGCCGTCTCCCAGCATGGAAACACACCGTATGCCTGCACGGACACACACCTTCTGCCAGGACGGATACACACGGTCTCCCAGAACAGACACACACTGTCTCCCAGCTCAAGTAGACACCGTCTCCAAGCGCGGATACTCACCGTCTCCCAGCACAGACATACACAGTCTCCCAGAATGGACACACACCGTCTCCCAGCACGGACACTCACAATCTCCCAACACGGACACTCACCGTCTCCCAGCACGGACACATACCATCTCCCAGCACGGACCCACGTCATCTCCCAGCACGCATACACGCCGTCTCCCAGCACGGAGACTCACTGTATCCCAGCACGGACACACACCGTCTCCCAGTACGGACACTCACCGTCTCTCAGCATGGAAACGCACCGTATGCCTGCATGGACACTCACCGTCTCCCTGCACAAACACTCACCGTCTCCCAGCATGGACACACACCGTCTGCCTGGACAGACACACTCCGTCTGCCTGGACAGACACACACCTTCTCCCAGGACGGATAAACACGGTCTCCCAGCACAGACACACACTGACTCCCAGCTCAAGTAAACACCGTCTCCCAGCATGGACACACACCTTCTCCCAGCACCGACACTCAACGTCTCCGGGCACGGAGACTCACCGTCTTCCAGCACGGACACATAGCGTCTCCCAGCACCGAAACACAGGGTCTCCCAGCACAGACACTCACGGTCTCCCAGGACGGACACACACCGTCTCCCAGCATGGACACATGCCATCTCCCAGCATGGACACACACCGTCTGCCTGCACGGACACACACCTTCTCCCAGCACCGAGACACACCATCTCCCAGCACCGACACACACCATCTCCCATGACGGACACACACTGTCTCCCAGCACGGACACATGCCATCTCCAAGCACGCACACACACCGTCTCCCAGAACGGAGACACACTGTCTCCCAGCACGGACACACGCCGTGTCCCAGCACGGACACACACCGTCTCCCAGCATGGAAACACACCGTCTGCCTGGACGGACACACACCTTCTCCCAGGACGGATACACACGGTCTCCCAGAACAGACACACACTGTCTCCCAGCTCAATCATACACCGTCTCCAAGCATGGACACTCACCGTCTCCCAGCACAGACACACACAGTCTCTCAGAACGGACACACACCATCTCCCAGCACGGACACACGCCATCTCCCAGAACGCATACACGCCGTCTCCCAGCACGGAGACTCACTGTATCCCAGCATGGACACACACACCATCTCCCAGTACGGACACTCACCGTCTCTCAGCATGGACACGCACCGTATGCATGCAGGGACACACACCGTCTGCCTGGACGGACACATGCTTTCTCACAGGATGGATACACACGGTCTCCCAGCACAGACACACACTGTCTGCCAGCTCAACTATACACGGTCTCCCAGCACAGACACTCACCGTCTCCCAGCACAGACACACGCAGTCTCCCTGAACGGACACACACCGTCTCCCAGCATGACAGTCACAATCTCCCAGCACAGACACTCACCGTCCCCCAGCACGGACACACACCGTCTCACAGCACGGACATACACCATCTCTCAGTGCGCGCACACACCGTCTCCCAGCATGGAAACACACCGTATGCCTGCACGGACACACACCTTCTCCCAGGACGGATACACACGGTCTCCCAGCACAGACACACACTGTGTCCCAGCTCAAGTATACATCGTCTCCAAGCACGGACACTCACCGTCTCCCAGCATGGACACACACCGTCTCCCAGGACGGATACACACGGTCTCCCTGCACAGACACAAACTGTCTCCCAGCTCAAGAATACACCGTCTCCCAGCACGAACACTCACCATCTCCCAGCACGAACACTTACCGTCTCCCAGCACGGACGCTCACCGTCTCCCAGCACCGACACACACCGTCTCCCAGCACCGACGCTCACCGTCTCCCAGCACCGACACACACCGTCTCCCAGCACCGACACTCACCATCTCGCAGCACCAACACACACCGTCTCCCAGCACAGACACACACCGTCTCCCAGCACAGACACACACCGTCTCCCAGCATGGAAACACACCGTCTGCCTAGACGGACACACACCTTCTCCCAGGACGGATACACACGGTCTCCCAGAACAGACACACACTGTCTCCCAGCTCAAATAGACACCGTCTCCAAGCACGGACACTCACCGTCTCCCAGCACAGACATACACAGTCTCCCAGAATGGACACACACCGTCTCCCAGCACGGACACTCACAATCTCCCAACACGGACACTCACCGTCTCCCAGCACGGACACATACCATCTCCCAGCACGGACCCACGTCATCTCCCAGCACGCATACACGCCGTCTCCCAGCACGGAGACTCACTGTATCCCAGCACGGACACACACCGTCTCCCAGTACAGACACTCACCGTCTCTCAGCATGGACACGCACCGTATGCCTGCATGGACACTCACCGTCTCCCAGCACAAACACTCACCGTCTCCCAGCATGGACACACACCGTCTGCCTGGACAGACACACTCCGTCTGCCTGGACAGACACACACCTTCTCCCAGGACGGATACACACGGTCTCCCAGCACAGACACACACCGTGTCCCAGCACCGACACTCAACGTCTCCGGGCACGGAGACTCACCGTCTCCCAGCACCGACACACACCATCTCCCAGCACGGACACATAGCGTCTCCCAGCACCGAAACACAGGGTCTCCCAGCACAGACACTCACGGTCTCCCAGGACGGACACACACCGTCTCCCAGCATGGACACATGCCATCTCCCAGCACGGACACTCACCGTCTCCCAGCACGGACACACACCGTCTCCCAGGACCGACACTCACTGTCTCCCAGCACGGACAAACACCGTCTCCCAGCACGGACACACACTGTCTCCCAGCACGGATACACACCGCCGCCCAGCACAGACACTCACCGTTTCCCAGCACCGATCCACACAGTCTCCCAGCACCGACACACACCGTCTAACAGCACCAACACACACCGTCTCCCAACACGGACACTCACCGTCCCCCAGCACGGACACACACCGTCTCACAGCACGGACATACACCATCTCTCAGCGCGCACACACGCCGTCTCCCAGCATGGACACACACCGTATGCCTGGACGGACACACACCTTCTCCCAGGATGGATACACACGGTCTCCCAGCACAGACACACACTGTCTCCCTGCTGAAGAATACACCGTCTCCCAGCACGAACACTCATCATCTCCCAGCACGAACACTCACCGTCGCCCAGCACGGACACTCACTGTCGCCCAGCATGGACACTCACCGTCGCCCAGCACGGACACACACTGTCTCCCAGCACCGACACACACCATCTCCCAGAGCCGACACACACTATCTCCCACGACGGACACACACCGTCTCCCAGCACGGACACATGCCATCTCCCAGCAACAACACACACTATCACCCAGGATGGACACACACTGTCTCCCAGCACGGACACATGCCATCTCCCAGCACGTACACACGCAGTCTCCCAGAACGGAGACACACTGTCTCCCAGCACGGACACACGCCGTGTCCCAGCACGGACACTCACCATCTCGCAGCACCAACACACACCGTCTCCCAACACAGACACTCACCGTCTCCCAGCACTGACACACACAGTCTCCCAGAACGGACACACACCGTCTCCCAGCACGGACACTCACAATCTCCCAACACGGACACTCACTGTCCCCCAGCACGGACACACACCGTCTCACAGCACGGACACACACCATCTCTCAGCGCGCACACACGCCGTCTCCCAGCATGGAAACACACCGTATGCCTGCACGGACACACACCTTCTGCCAGGACGGATACACACAGTCTCCCACCACAGACACACACTGTGTCCCAGCTCAAGTATACATCGTCTCCAAGCACCGACCCACACCGTCTCCCAGCACCGACCCACACCGTCTCCCAGCACCGACACACACCGTCTCCCAGCAGCGACACACACCGTCTCCCAGCACCGACACTCACCATCTCGCAGCACCAACACACACAATCTCCCAACACGGACACTCACCGCCCCCCAGCACGGACACACACCGTCTCACAGCACGGACATACACCATCTCTCAGCGCGCACACACGCCGTCTCCCAGCATGGAAACACACCGTATGCCTGCACGGACACACACCTTCTCCCAGGACGGATACACACGGTCTCCCAGCACAGACACACACTGTCTCTCAGCTCAAGTATACATCGTCTCCAAGCACGGACACTCACCGTCTCCCAACATGGACACACACCGCGGCCCAGCACGGACACTCACCGTGTCCCAGCACGGACACTCACCGTCACCCAGCACCGACACACACCGTCTCCCAGCACCGACACATGTAAGCCCACCAGCACCGACACTCACCGTCTCCCAGCACGGACACACACCATCTCCCAGCACGGACACACAACGTCTCACAGCACAGACACTCACCGTCACCCAGCACCGACACACACCGTCTCCCAGCACCAACACATGTAAGCCCACCAGCACCGACACTCACCGTCTCCCAGCACGGACACACACCATCTCCCAGCACGGACACACACCATCTCACAGCACGGACACACGCCATCTCCCAGCACAGACATACGTCTTCTCCCAGGACGGATACACACGGTCTCCCAGCACAGACACACACTGTCTCCCAGCTCAAGTATACACCGTCTCCCAGCTCAAGTATACACCGACTCCCAGCACGGACACTCACCATCTCGCAGCACCAACACACACCGTCTCCCAACACAGACACTCACCGTCTCCCAGCACTGACACACACAGTCTCCCAGAACGGACACACACCGTCTCCCAGCACGGACACTCACAATCTCCCAACACGGACACTCACTGTCCCCCAGCACGGACACACACCGTCTCACAGCACGGACACACACCATCTCTCAGCGCGCACACACGCCGTCTCCCAGCATGGAAACACACCGTATGCCTGCACGGACACACACCTTCTGCCAGGACGGATACACACAGTCTCCCACCACAGACACACACTGTGTCCCAGCTCAAGTATACATCGTCTCCAAGCACCGACCCACACCGTCTCCCAGCACCGACCCACACCGTCTCCCAGCACCGACACACACCGTCTCCCAGCAGCGACACACACCGTCTCCCAGCACCGACACTCACCATCTCGCAGCACCAACACACACAATCTCCCAACACGGACACTCACCGCCCCCCAGCACGGACACACACCGTCTCACAGCACGGACATACACCATCTCTCAGCGCGCACACACGCCGTCTCCCAGCATGGAAACACACCGTATGCCTGCACGGACACACACCTTCTCCCAGGACGGATACACACGGTCTCCCAGCACAGACACACACTGTCTCTCAGCTCAAGTATACATCGTCTCCAAGCACGGACACTCACCGTCTCCCAACATGGACACACACCGCGGCCCAGCACGGACACTCACCGTGTCCCAGCACGGACACTCACCGTCACCCAGCACCGACACACACCGTCTCCCAGCACCGACACATGTAAGCCCACCAGCACCGACACTCACCGTCTCCCAGCACGGACACACACCATCTCCCAGCACGGACACACAACGTCTCACAGCACAGACACTCACCGTCACCCAGCACCGACACACACCGTCTCCCAGCACCAACACATGTAAGCCCACCAGCACCGACACTCACCGTCTCCCAGCACGGACACACACCATCTCCCAGCACGGACACACACCATCTCACAGCACGGACACACGCCATCTCCCAGCACAGACATACGTCTTCTCCCAGGACGGATACACACGGTCTCCCAGCACAGACACACACTGTCTCCCAGCTCAAGTATACACCGTCTCCCAGCTCAAGTATACACCGACTCCCAGCACGGACACTCACCATCTCCCAGCACGGACACACACCGTCTCCCAGTACCGACACACACCATCTCCCAGCACCGACACACACTATCTCCCAGGACGGACACACACCGTCTCCCAGCACGGACACATGCCATCTCCCAGCACGCACACACGCAGTCTCCCAGAACGGAGACACACTGTCTCCCAGCACGGACACTCACCATCTCGCAGCACCAACACACTCCGTCTCCCAACACAGACACTCACCGTCTCCGAGCACGGACACTCACCGTCTCCCAGCACCGACACACACCATCTCCCAGCACGGAGACACAACGTCTCTCAGCACGGACACACACCGTCTCCCAGCACGGACACTCACCGTCTCCCAGCACCGACACACACAGTCTCCCAGAACGGACACACACCGTTTCCCAGCACGGACACTCACAATCTCCCAACACGGACACTCACCGTCTCCCAGCACGCACACACGCCGTCTCCCAGAACGGACACTGACCATCTCCCAGCGTGGACACACGCCGTCTGCCTGGACGGACACACACCTTCTCCCAGTACGGACTACTCACCGTCTCCCAGCACTGACACTCACCGTCTCCCAGAACGGACACACACTGAGGCCCAGCACGGACACTCACAGTCACCCAGCACCCACACACACCGTCTCCAAGCACCAACACACTTAACTCTCCCAGCACCGACACTCACCGTCTCCCAGCACGGACACACACCAGTGCCCAGCACGTACACTCACCGTTTCCCAGCAGCGACACATGTAAGTCTCCCAGCACCGACACACACCGTCTCCCACCACGGACACACACAGTCTCCCAGAACGGACACACACCATCTCCCAGCACGGACACTCACAATCTCCCAGCACGGACACTCACTGTCTCCCAGCACGGACACAAACCGTCTCCCAGCACGGACACAAACCGTCTCCCAGCACGGACACAAACCATCTCCCAGTACGGACACTCACCGTTTCCCAGCATGGAGACACACCGTCTGCCTGGACAGACACACACCGGCTGCCTGGACGGACACACACCTTCTCCCAGGACGGATACACACGGTCTCCCAGCACCGTCACACACCGTCTACCAGCACGGACCCACACAGTCTCCCAGAATGGAAACACACCGTCTCCCAGCATGACAGTCACAATCTCCCAGCACGGACACTCACCGTCCCCCAGCACGGACACACACCGTCTCACAGCACGGACATACACCATCTCTCAGCGCGCACACACGCCGTCTCCCAGCATGGAAACACACCGTATGCCTGCACGGACACACACCGTCTCCCAGGACGGATACACACGGTCTCCCAGCACAGACACACACTGTGTCCCAGCTCAAGTATACATCGTCTCCAAGCACGGACACTCACCGTCTCCCAGCATGGACACACACCGTCTCCCAGGACGGATACACACGGTCTCCCTACATAGACACAAACTGTCTCCCAGCTCAAGAACACACCGTCTCCCAGCACGAACACTCACCATCTCCCAGCACGAACACTCACCGTCTCCCAGCACGGACACTCACCGTCTCCCAGCACGGACACACACCGTCTCCCAGGACCGACACTCACTGTCTCCCAGCACGGACAAACACCGTCTCCCAGCACGGACACACACTGTCTCCCAGCACGGATACACACCGCCGCCCAGCACAGACACTCACCGTTTCCCAGCACCGATCCACACAGTCTCAAAGCACCGACACACACCGTCTAACAGCACCAACACACACCGTCTCCCAACACAGACACTCACCGTCTCCCAGCACGGACACACGCAGTCTCCCAGAACGGACACACACCGTCTCCCAGCATGACAGTCACAATCTCCCAACACGGACACTCACCGTCCCCCAGCACGGACACACACCGTCTCACAGCACGGACATACACCATCTCTCAGCGCGCACACACGCCGTCTCCCAGCATGGACACACACCGTACGCCTGGACGGACACACACCTTCTCCCAGGATGGATACACACGGTCTCCCAGCACAGACACACACTGTCTCCCTGCTGAAGAATACACCGTCTCCCAGCACGAACACTCACCATCTCCCAGCACGAACACTCACCGTCTCCCAGCACGGACACTCACCGTCTCCCAGCACCAACACACACCGTCTCCCAGCACCGACACTCACCATCTCGCAGCACCAACACACACCGTCTCCCAACACAGACACTCACCGTCTCTCAGCAAAGACACACGCAGTCTCCCAGAACGGACACACACCGTCTCCCAGCATGACAGTCACAATCTCCCAGCACGGACACTCACCGTCCCCCAGCACGGACACACACCGTCTCACAGCACGGACATACACCATCTCTCAGCGCGCACACACACCGTCTCCCAGCATGGAAACACACCGTATGCCTGCATGGACACACACCTTCTCCCAGGACGGACACACACGGTCTCCCAGCACAGACACACACTGTGTCCCAGCTCAAGTATACATCGTCTCCAAGCACGGACACTCACCGTCTCCCAGCATGGACACACGCAGTCTCCCAGAACGGACACACACTGTCTCCCAGCACAGACACACACCGTCTCCCAGCATGGAAACACACCGTCTGCCTGGACGGACACACGCAGTCTCCCAGAACGGACACACACTGTCTCCCAGCACAGACACACACCGTCTCCCAGCATGGAAACACACCGTCTGCCTGGACAGACACACACCTTCTCCCAGGACGGATACACACGGTCTCCCAGAACAGACACACACTGTCTCCCAGCTCAAGTAGACACCGTCTCCAAGCGCGGATACTCACCGTCTCCCAGCACAGACATACACAGTCTCCCAGAATGGACACACACCGTCTCTCAGCACGGACACTCACAATCTCCCAACACGGACACTCACCGTCTCCCAGCACGGACACATACCATCTCCCAGCACGGACCCACGTCATCTCCCAGCACGCATACACGCCGTCTCCCAGCACGGAGACTCACTGTATCCCAGCACGGACACACACCGTCTCCCAGTACGGACACTCACCGTCTCTCAGCATGGAAACGCACCGTATGCCTGCATGGACACTCACCGTCTCCCTGCACAAACACTCACCGTCTCCCAGCATGGACACACACCGTCTGCCTGGACAGACACACTCCGTCTGCCTGGACAGACACACACCTTCTCCCAGGACGGATAAACACGGTCTCCCAGCACAGACACACACTGACTCCCAGCTCAAGTAAACACCGTCTCCCAGCATGGACACACACCTTCTCCCAGCACCGACACTCAACGTCTCCGGGCACGGAGACTCACCGTCTTCCAGCACCGACACACACCATCTCCCAGCACGGACACATAGCGTCTCCCAGCACCGAAACACAGGGTCTCCCAGCACAGACACTCACGGTCTCCCAGGACGGACACACACCGTCTCCCAGCATGGACACATGCCATCTCCCAGCATGGACACACACCGTCTGCCTGCACGGACACACACCGTCTCCCAGGACGGATACACACGGTCTCCCTACATAGACACAAACTGTCTCCCAGCTCAAGAATACACCGTCTCCCAGCACGAACACTCACCATCTCCCAGCACGAATACTCACCGTCTCCCAGCACGGACACTCACCGTCTCCCAGCACCGACACACACCGTCTCCCAGCACCGAAACTCACCATCTCGCAGCACCAATACACACCGTCTCCCAACACAGACACTCACCGTCTCCCATCACGGACACACGCAGTCTCCCAGAACGGACACACACCGTCTCCCAGCATGGAAACACACCGTCTGCCTGGACGGACACACACCTTCTCCCAGGACGGATACACACGGTCTCCCAGAACAGACACACACTGTCTCCCAGGTCCAGTAGACACCGTCTCCAAGCACGGACACACACCGTCTCCCAGCACGGACACACACCGTCTCCCAGCACGGACACTCACAATCCTCCAACACGGACACTCACCGTCTCCCAGCACGGACACATACCATCTCCCAGCACGGACCCAGGTCATCTCCCAGCACACATACACGCCGTCTCCCAGCACGGAGACTCACTGTATCCCAGCACGGACACACACCATCTCCCAGTACGGACACTCACCGTCTCTCAGCATGGACACGCACAGTATGCCTGCATGGACACACACCGTCTCCCAGCACCGACACTCACCATCTCGCAGCACCAACACACACCGTCTCCCAACACAGACACTCACCGTCTCCCAGCACGGACACACGCAGTCTCCCAGAACGGACACACACCGTCTCCCAGCATGACAGTCACAATCTCCCAACACGGACACACACCGTCTCACAGCACGGACATACACCATCTCTCAGCGCGCACAGACGCCGTCTCCCAGCATGGAAACACACCGTATGCCTGCACGGACACACACCTTCTCCCAGGACGGATACACACGGTCTCCCAGCACAGACACACTCTCTCTCTCAGCTCAAGTATACATCGTCACCAAGCACGGACACTCATCGTCTCCCAGCATGGACACACACCGCGGCCCAGCATGGACACTCACCGTATCCCAGCACGGACACTCACCGTCACCCAGCACCGACACACACCGTCTCCCAGCACCGACACATGTAAGCCCACCAGCACAGACACTCACCGTCTCCCAGCACGAACACACACCATCTCCCAGCACGGACACACACCGTCTCACAGCACGGACACACGCCATCTCCCATCACAGACATACGCCTTCTCCCAGGACGGATACACACGGTCTCCCAGCACAGACACACACTGTCTCCCAGCTCAAGTATACACCGTCTCCCAGCTCAAGTATACACTGACTCCCAGCACAGACACTCACCGTCTCCCAGCACGGACACACACCGTCTCCCAGGACCGACACTCACTGTCTCCCAGCACGGACAAACACCGTCTCCCAGCACGGACACACACTGTCTCCCAGCACGGATACACACCGCCGCCCAGCACAGACACTCACCGTTTCCCAGCACCGATCCACACAGTCTCCCAGCACCGACACACACCGTCTAACAGCACCAACACACACCGTCTCCCAACACAGACACTCACCGTCTCCCAGCACGGACACACGCAGTCTCCCAGAACGGACACACACCGTCTCCCAGCATGACAGTCACAATCTCCCAACACGGACACTCACCGTCCCCCAGCACGGACACACACCGTCTGACAGCACGGACATACACCATCTCTCAGCGCGCACACACGCCGTCTCCCAGCATGGACACACACCGTACGCCTGGACGGACACACACCTTCTCCCAGGATGGATACACACGGTCTCCCAGCACAGACACACACTGTCTCCCTGCTGAAGAATACACCGTCTCCCAGCACGAACACTCACCATCTCCCAGCACGAACACTCACCGTCTCCCAGCACGGACACTCACCGTCTCCCAGCACCAACACACACCGTCTCCCAGCACCGACACTCACCATCTCGCAGCACCAACACACACCGTCTCCCAACACAGACACTCACCGTCTCTCAGCAAAGACACACGCAGTCTCCCAGAACGGACACACACCGTCTCCCAGCATGACAGTCACAATCTCCCAGCACGGACACTCACCGTCCCCCAGTGCGCACACACACCGTCTCCCAGCATGGAAACACACCGTATGCCTGCATGGACACACACCTTCTCCCAGGACGGACACACACGGTCTCCCAGCACAGACACACACTGTGTCCCAGCTCAAGTATACATCGTCTCCAAGCACGGACACTCACCGTCTCCCAGCATGGACACACGCAGTCTCCCAGAACGGACACACACTGTCTCCCAGCACAGACACACACCGTCTCCCAGCATGGAAACACACCGTCTGCCTGGACGGACACACGCAGTCTCCCAGAACGGACACACACTGTCTCCCAGCACAGACACACACCGTCTCCCAGCATGGAAACACACCGTCTGCCTGGACAGACACACACCTTCTCCCAGGACGGATACACACGGTCTCCCAGAACATACACACACTGTCTCCCAGCTCAAGTAGACACCGTCTCCAAGCACGGATACTCACCGTCTCCCAGCACAGACATACACAGTCTCCCAGAATGGACACACACCGTCTCCCAGCACGGACACTCACAATCTCCCAACACGGACACTCACCGTCTCCCAGCACGGACACATACCATCTCCCAGCACGGACCCACGTCATCTCCCAGCACGCATACACGCCGTCTCCCAGCACGGAGACTCACTGTATCCCAGCACGGACACACACCGTCTCCCAGTACGGACACTCACCGTCTCTCAGCATGGAAACGCACCGTATGCCTGCATGGACACTCACCGTCTCCCTGCACAAACACTCACCGTCTCCCAGCATGGACACACACCGTCTGCCTGGACAGACACACTCCGTCTGCCTGGACAGACACACACCTTCTCCCAGGACGGATAAACACGGTCTCCCAGCACAGACACACACTGACTCCCAGCTCAAGTAAACACCGTCTCCCAGCATGGACACACACCTTCTCCCAGCACCGACACTCAACGTCTCCGGGCACGGAGACTCACCGTCTTCCAGCACCGACACACACCATCTCCCAGCACGGACACATAGCGTCTCCCAGCACCGAAACACAGGGTCTCCCAGCACAGACACTCACGGTCTCCCAGGACGGACACACACCGTCTCCCAGCATGGACACATGCCATCTCCCAGCATGGACACACACCGTCTGCCTGCACGGACACACACCTTCTCCCAGCACCGAGATACACCATCTCCCAGCACCGACACACACCATCTCCCATGACGGACACACACCGTCTCCCAGTACGGACACATGCCATCTCCAAGCACGCACACACACCGTCTCCCAGAACGGAGACACACTGTCTCCCAGCACGGACACACGCCGTGTCCCAGCACGGACACTCACCATCTCGCAGCACCAATACACACCATCTCCCAACACAGACACTCACCGTCTCTCAGCACAGACACACACCGTCTCCCAGCATGGAAACACACCGTCTGCCTGGACGGACACACACTTTCTCCCAGGACGGATACACACGGTCTCCCAGAACAGACACACACTGTCTCCCAGCTCAATCATACACCGCCTCCAAGCATGGACACTCACCGTCTCCCAGCACAGACACACACAGTCTCCCAGAACGGACACACACCATCTCCCAGCACGGACACACGCCATCTCCCAGAACGCATACACGCCGTCTCCCAGCACGGAGACTCACTGTATCCCAGCATGGACACACACACCATCTCCCAGTACGGACTCTCACCGTCTCTCAGCATGGACACGCACCGTATGCATGCAGGGACACACACCGTCTGCCTGGACGGACACATGCTTTCTCACAGGATGGATACACACGGTCTCCCAGCACAGACACACACTGTCTGCCAGCTCAACTATACACGGTCTCCCAGCACAGATACTCACCGTCTCCCAGCACAGACACACGCAGTCTCCCTGAACGGACACACACCGTCTCCCAGCATGACAGTCACAATCTCCCAGCACAGACACTCACCGTCCCCCAGCACGGACACACACCGTCTCACAGCACGGACATACACCATCTCTCAGCGCGCGCACACACCGTCTCCCAGCATGGAAACACACCGTATGCCTGCATGGACACACACCTTCTCCCAGGACGGATACACACGGTCTCCCAGCACAGACACACACTGTGTCCCAGCTCAAGTATACATCGTCTCCAAGCACGGACACTCACCGTCTCCCAGCATGGACACACACCGTCTCCCAGGACGGATACACACGGTCTCCCTGCACAGACACAAACTGTCTCCCAGCTCAAGAATACACCGTCTCCCAGCACGAACACTCACCATCTCCCAGCACGAACACTTACCGTCTCCCAGCACGGACGCTCACCGTCTCCCAGCACCGACACACACCGTCTCCCAGCACCGACGCTCACCGTCTCCCAGCACCGACACACACCGTCTCCCAGCACCGACACTCACCATCTCGCAGCACCAACACACACCGTCTCCCAGCACAGACACACACCGTCTCCCAGCATGGAAACACACCGTCTGCCAAGACGGACACACACCTTCTCCCAGGACGGATACACACGGTCTCCCAGAACAGACACACACTGTCTCCCAGCTCAAATAGACACCGTCTCCAAGCACGGACACTCACCGTCTCCCAGCACAGACATACACAGTCTCCCAGAACGGACACACACCGTCTCCCAGCACGGACACTCACAATCTCCCAACACGGACACTCACCGTCTCCCAGCACGGACACATACCACCTCCCAGCACGGATCCACGTCATCTCCCAGCACGCATACACGCCGTCTCCCAGCACGGAGACTCACTGTATCCCAGCACGGACACACACCGTCTCCCAGTACAGACACTCACCGTCTCTCAGCATGGACACGCACCGTATGCCTGCATGGACACTCACCGTCTCCCAGCACAAACACTCACCGTCTCCCAGCATGGACACACACCGTCTGCCTGGACAGACACACTCCGTCTGCCTGGACAGACACACACCTTCTCCCAGGACGGATACACACGGTCTCCCAGCACAGACACACACCGTGTCCCAGCACCGACACTCAACGTCTCCGGGCACGGAGACTCACCGTCTCCCAGCACCGACACACACCATCTCCCAGCACGGACACATAGCGTCTCCCAGCACCGAAACACAGGGTCTCCCAGCACAGACACTCACGGTCTCCCAGGACGGACACACACCGTCTCCCAGCATGGACACATGCCATCTCCCAGCACGGACACTCACCGTCTCCCAGCACGGACACACACCGTCTCCCAGGACCGACACTCACTGTCTCCCAGCACGGACAAACACCGTCTCCCAGCACGGACACACACTGTCTCCCAGCACGGATACACACCGCCGCCCAGCACAGACACTCACCGTTTCCCAGCACCGATCCACACAGTCTCCCAGCACCGACACACACCGTCTAACAGCACCAACACACACCGTCTCCCAACACAGACACTCACCGTCTCCCAGCACGGACACACGCAGTCTCCCAGAACGGACACACACCGTCTCCCAGCATGACAGTCACAATCTCCCAACACGGACACTCACCGTCCCCCAGCACGGACACACACCGTCTCACAGCACGGACATACACCATCTCTCAGCGCGCACACACGCCGTCTCCCAGCATGGACACACACCGTATGCCTGGACGGACACACACCTTCTCCCAGGATGGATACACACGGTCTCCCAGCACAGACACACACTGTCTCCCTGCTGAAGAATACACCGTCTCCCAGCACGAACACTCACCATCTCCCAGCACGAACACTCACCGTCGCCCAGCACGGACACTCACTGTCGCCCAGCATGGACACTCACCGTCGCCCAGCACGGACACTCACCGTCCCCCAGCACGGACACACACTGTCTCCCAGCACCGACACACACCATCTCCCAGAGCCGACACACACTATCTCCCACGACGGACACACACCGTCTCCCAGCACGGACACATGCCATCTCCCAGCAACAACACACACTATCACCCAGGATGGACACACACTGTCTCCCAGCATGACAGTCACAATCTCCCAACACGGACACTCACCGTCCCCCAGCACGGACACACACCGTCTCACAGCACGGACATACACCATCTCTCAGCGCGCACACACGCCGTCTCCCAGCATGGACACACACCGTATGCCTGGACGGACACACACCTTCTCCCAGGATGGATACACACGGTCTCCCAGCACAGACACACACTGTCTCCCTGCTGAAGAATACACCGTCTCCCAGCACGAACACTCACCATCTCCCAGCACGAACACTCACCGTCGCCCAGCACGGACACTCACTGTCGCCCAGCATGGACACTCACCGTCGCCCAGCACGGACACTCACCGTCCCCCAGCACGGACACACACTGTCTCCCAGCACCGACACACACCATCTCCCAGAGCCGACACACACTATCTCCCACGACGGACACACACCGTCTCCCAGCACGGACACATGCCATCTCCCAGCAACAACACACACTATCACCCAGGATGGACACACACTGTCTCCCAGCACGGACACATGCCATCTCCCAGCACGTACACACGCAGTCTCCCAGAACGGAGACACACTGTCTCCCAGCACGGACACACGCCGTGTCCCAGCACGGACACTCACCATCTCGCAGCACCAACACACACCGTCTCCCAACACAGACACTCACCGTCTCCCAGCACTGACACACACAGTCTCCCAGAACGGACACACACCGTCTCCCAGCACGGACACTCACAATCTCCCAACACGGACACTCACTGTCCCCCAGCACGGACACACACCGTCTCACAGCACGGACACACACCATCTCTCAGCGCGCACACACGCCGTCTCCCAGCATGGAAACACACCGTATGCCTGCACGGACACACACCTTCTGCCAGGACGGATACACACAGTCTCCCACCACAGACACACACTGTGTCCCAGCTCAAGTATACATCGTCTCCAAGCACCGACCCACACCGTCTCCCAGCACCGACCCACACCGTCTCCCAGCACCGAAACACACCGTCTCCCAGCAGCGACACACACCGTCTCCCAGCACCGACACTCACCATCTCGCAGCACCAACACACACAATCTCCCAACACGGACACTCACCGCCCCCCAGCACGGACACACACCGTCTCACAGCACGAACATACACCATCTCTCAGCGCGCACACACGCCGTCTCCCAGCATGGAAACACACCGTATGCCTGCACGGACACACACCTTCTCCCAGGACGGATACACACGGTCTCCCAGCACAGACACACACTGTCTCTCAGCTCAAGTATACATCGTCTCCAAGCACGGACACTCACCGTCTCCCAACATGGACACACACCGCGGCCCAGCACGGACACTCACCGTGTCCCAGCACGGACACTCACCGTCACCCAGCACCGACACACACCGTCTCCCAGCACCGACACATGTAAGCCCACCAGCACCGACACTCACCGTCTCCCAGCACGGACACCCACCATCTCCCAGCACGGACACACAACGTCTCACAGCACAGACACTCACCGTCACCCAGCACCGACACACACCGTCTCCCAGCACCGACACATGTAAGCCCACCAGCACCGACACTCACCGTCTCCCAGCACGGACACACACCATCTCCCAGCACGGACACACACCATCTCACAGCACGGACACACGCCATCTCCCAGCACAGACATACGTCTTCTCCCAGGACGGATACACACGGTCTCCCAGCACAGACACACACTGTCTCCCAGCTCAAGTATACACCGTCTCCCAGCTCAAGTATACACCGACTCCCAGCACGGACACTCACTGTCTCCCAGCACGGACAAACACCGTCTCCCAGCACGGACACACACTGTCTCCCAGCACGGATACACACCGCCGCCCAGCACGGACACTCACCGTTTCCCAGCACCGATCCACACAGTCTCCCAGCACCGACACACACCGTCTCTCAGCACCAACACACACCGTCTCCCAACACAGACACTCACCGTCTCCCAGCACGGACACACGCAGTCTCCCAGAACGGACACACACCGTCTCCCAGCATGACAGTCACAATCTCCCAACACGGACACTCACCGTCCCACAGCACGGACACACACCGTCTCACAGCACGGACATACACCATCTCTCAGCGCGCACACACGCCGTCTCCCAGCATGGAAACACACCGTATGCCTGCACGGACACACACCTTCTCCCAGGACGGATACACACGGTCTCCCAGCACAGACACACACTGTCTCTCAGCTCAAGTATACATCGTCTCCAAGCACGGACACTCACCGTCTCCCAGCATGGACACACACCGCGGCCCAGCACGGACACTCACTGCATCCCAGCACGGACACTCACCGTCACCCAGCACCGACACACACCGTCTCCCAGCACCGACACATGTAAGCCCACCAGCACCGACACTCACCGTCTCCCAGCACGGACACACACCATCTCCCAGCACGGACACACACCGTCTCACAGCACGGACACACGCCATCTCCCAGAACAGACATACGCCTTCTCCCAGGACGGATACACACGGTCTCCTAGCACAGACACACACTGTCTCCCAGCTCAAGTATACACCGTCTCCCAGCTCAAGTATACACCGACTCCCAGCACAGACACTCACCGTCTCCCAGCACGGACACACACCGTCTCCCAGAACCGACACTCACTGTCTCCCAGCACGGACAAACACCGTCTCCCAGCACGGACACACACTGTCTCCCAGCACGGATACACACCGCCGCCCAGCACGGACACTCACCGTTTCCCAGCACCGATCCAAACAGTCTCCCAGAAGCGACACTCACCATACCCCAACACGAACACACACCATAGCCCAGCACGGACACTCACCATCTCCCATCACGGACACTCACCGTCTCCCAGCACCGACACACACTGTCTCACAGCACCGACACACACTGTCTCACAGCACCGACACACACAAGACTCGCAGCACAGACACACACCGTCTCCCAGCACCGACACACACAGTCTCCCAGCACGGACACTCACCGTCTCCCAGCACCGACACACACAGTCTCCCAGTACCGACACACACAGTCTCCCAGCACGGACACACACCGTCTCCCAGCACGGATACACACCGCCGCCCAGCACGGACACTCACCGTTTCCCGGCACCGATCCACACAGTCTCCCAGCACCGACACACACCGTCTCCCAGCACCGACACACACCGTCACCCAGCACCGACACACACCGTCTCCCAGCACCAACACACTTAACTATCCCAGCACCGACACTCACCGTCACCCAGCAGGGACACACACCGTTGCCCAGCACGGGCACTCACCGTCTCCCAGGACGGACACATGCCATCTCCCAGCATGCACACATGCCATCTCCCGGAACGGAGACACACTGTCTCCCAGCACGGACACACACTGTCTCCCAGCTCAAGAATACACCATCTCCCAGCACGAACACTCACCGTCTCCCAGCACGGACACTCACCATCTCCCAGCACGGACACACACCGTCTCCCAGTACCGACACACACCATCTCCCAGCACCGACACACACTATCTCCCAGGACGGACACACACCGTCTCCCAGCACGGACACATGCCATCTCCCAGCACGCACACACGCAGTCTCCCAGAACGGAGACACACTGTCTCCCAGCACGGACACTCACCATCTCGCAGCACCAACACACTCCGTCTCCCAACACAGACACTCACCGTCTCCGAGCACGGACACTCACCGTCTCCCAGCACCGACACACACCATCTCCCAGCACGGAGACACAACGTCTCTCAGCACGGACACACACCGTCTCCCAGCACGGACACTCACCGTCTCCCAGCACCGACACACACAGTCTCCCAGAACGGACACACACCGTTTCCCAGCACGGACACTCACAATCTCCCAACACGGACACTCACCGTCTCCCAGCACGCACACACGCCGTCTCCCAGAACGGACACTGACCATCTCCCAGCGTGGACACACGCCGTCTGCCTGGACGGACACACACCTTCTCCCAGTACGGACTACTCACCGTCTCCCAGCACTGACACTCACCGTCTCCCAGCACGGACACACACTGAGGCCCAGCACGGACACTCACAGTCACCCAGCACCCACACACACCGTCTCCAAGCACCAACACACTTAACTCTCCCAGCACCGACACTCACCGTCTCCCAGCACGGACACACACCAGTGCCCAGCACGTACACTCACCGTTTCCCAGCAGCGACACATGTAAGTCTCCCAGCACCGACACACACCGTCTCCCACCACGGACACACACAGTCTCCCAGAACGGACACACACCATCTCCCAGCACGGACACTCACAATCTCCCAGCACGGACACTCACTGTCTCCCAGCACGGACACAAACCGTCTCCCAGCACGGACACAAACCGTCTCCCAGCACGGACACACACCGTCTCCCAGCACGGACACACACCGTCTCACAGCACGGACACACGCCATCTCCCAGCACGCATACACGCCGTCTCCCAGCACGGAGACTCACTGTATCTCAGCACGGACACACACCGTCTCCAAGTACGGACACTCACCGTCTCTCAGCATGGACACGCACCCTATGCCTGCACGGAAACACACCGTCTGCCTGGACGGACACATGCCTTCTCCCAGGACGGATACACACGGTCTCCCAGCACAGACACACACTGTCTCCCAGCTCAAGTATACACCGTCTCCCTGCACGGACACTCACCGTCTCCCAGCACGGACACACACCGTCTCCCAGGACCGACACTCACCGACTCCCAGCACGGTCAAACACCATCTCCCAGCACGGACACACACTGTCTCCCTGCATGGATACACAGCGCCGCCCAGCACGGACACTCACCGTTTCCCAGCACCGATCCACACAGTCTCCCAGCACCGACACACACCGTCTCTCAGCACCGACACACATCGTCTCCCAGCACCAACACCCACCGTCTCCCAGCACCGACACACACCGTCTCCCAGTACAGACACTCAACGTCTCCGGGCACGGAGATTCACTGTCTCCTAGCACGGAGACTCACCGTCTCCCAGCACCAACACACACCATCTTCCAGCACCAACACACACCGTCTCCCAGCACCGACACACACCATCTCCCAGCTCAGATACATACCGTCTCCCAGCACCGAAACACAGGGTCTCCCAGCACAGACACTCACGGTCACACAGGAAGGACACACACCGTCTCCCAGCATGGACACATGCCATCTCCCAGCATGGACACACACCGTCTGCCTGCACGGACTCACACCTTCTCCCAGGACGGATACACAGGGTCTCCCAGCACAGACACACACTGTCTCCCAGCTCAACTATACACGGTCTCCCAACACAGACTCTCACCGTCTCCCAGCACGGACGCTCAGCGTCTCCCAGCACCGACAAACACCGTCTCCCAGCACCGACACACTTAACTCTCCCAGCACCGACACTCACCGTCTCCCAGCATGAACACACACCGTTGCCCAGCATGGACACTCACCATCTCCCAGCATGGACACTCACTGATTCCCAGCACCGACACACACCATCACCCAGCATCAACACACACCGTCTCCGAGCACCAACGCACTTAACTCTCCCAGCACCGACACTCACCGTCTCCCAGCAGGGACACACACCGTTGCCCAGCACGGACACACACCATTGCCCAGCACGAACACGTGACATCTCCCAACACGCACACATGCCGTCTCCCAGAACGGAGACACACTGTCTCCCAGCATGGACACACACCGTCTCACAGCACGGACACACACCGCGGCCCAGCACGGACACACACCATTGCCCAGCACGAACACGTGACATCTTCCAACACGCACACATGCCGTCTCCCAGAACGGAGACACACTGTCTCCCAGCATGGACACACACCGTCTCACAGCACGGACACACACCGTCTCACAGCACGGACACACACCGTCTCACAGCACGGACACACGCCATCTCCCAGCACGCAACACGCCGTCTCCCAGCACGGAGACTCACTGTATCCCAGCACGGACACTCACCGTCTCTCAGCATGGACACGCACCGTATGCCTGCACGGACACCCGCCTTCTCCCAGGACGGATGCACACAGTCTCCCAGCACAGACACACACTGTCTCCCAGCTCAAGTATACACCGTCTCCCAGCACGGACACTCACCGTCTCCCAGCATGGACACACACCGTCTGCCTGGACAGACACACACCTTCTCCCAGGACGGATAAACACGGTCTCCCAGCACAGACACACACTGTCTCCCAGCTCAAGTATACACCGTCTCCCAGCATGAACACACACCGTCTCCCAGCACCGACACTCACCGTCTCCCAGCACGGACAAACACCATCTCCCAGCACGGACACACACCGCCTCCCAACACGGACACTCACTGTCTCCCAGCACAGACACACACCGTCTCCCAGCATAGAAACACACCGTCTGCCTGGACGGACACACTCCTCCTCCCAGGACGGATACACACGGTCTCCCAGCACAGACACACACTGTCGCCCGGGACGGACACACACCGTCTCCCAGCACGGACACATGCCATGTCCCAGCATGCACACATGCCGTCTCCCAGCACGGACACTCACCGTCTCCCTGCACAGACACACACAGTCACCCAGAACGGACACACACCGTCTCCCAGCACGGACACTCACAATCTCCCAACACGGACACTCACCATCTCCCAGCACGGACACACACCATCTCCCAGCACGGACACACACCATCTCACAGCAAGGGCACACGCCATCTCCCATCACAGACACACACCGTCTCCCAGAACGGACACACACCGTCTCACAACACGGACACAAACCATCTCTCAGAGCGCACACACGCCGTCTCCCAGCACCAACAAACTTAACTCTCCCAGCACCGACACTCACCATCTCCCAGCAGGGACACACACCGTTGCCCAGCACGGGCACTCACCGTCTCCCAGGACGGACACATGCAATCTCCCAGCATGCACACATTCCGTCTCCCAGAACGGAGACACACTGTCTCCCAGCACGGACACACGCCGTGTCCCAGCACGGACACTCACCATCTCGCAGCATGGACACTCACCGCCTCCCAGCACGGAGACACACCGTATCCCAACACGGACACTCACCGACTCCCAGCACGGACACTCACCATTTCGCAGCACCAACACACACCGTCTCCCAACACAGACACTCACCGTCTCCCAGCACGGACACACGCAGTCTCCCAGAACGGACACACACCGTCTCCCAGCACGGACACTCACAATCTCCCAACACGGACACTCACCGTCTCCCAGCACGGACACACACCATCTCCCAGCACGGACACACACTGTCTCACAGCACAGACACACACTGTCTCCAAGCTCAAGAATACACCGTCTCCCAGCACGAACACTCACCATCTCCCAGCAGGAACACTCACCGTCTCCCAGCACGAACACTCACCGTCTCCCAGCACCGAAAAACAGGGTCTCCCAGCACAGACACTCACCGTCTCCAAGGACGGACACACACCGTCTCCCAGCACGGACTCATGCCATGTCCCAGCATGCACACATGCAGTCTCCCAGAACGGACACTCACCATCTCGCAGCACGGACACTCACCGCCTCCCAGCACGGAGACACACCACCTCCCAACACGGACACTCACCGACTCCCAGCACGGACACACACAGTCTCCCAGAACGGAAACACACCGTCTCCCAGCACGGAGACACACCGTCTCCCAGCATGGACACACACCGTCTGCCTGGGTGGACACACACCTTCTCCCAGGACGGATACACACTTTCTCCCAGGACGGATACACACTTTCTCCCAGCACAGACACACACGGTCTCCCAGCACGAACACTCACCGTCTCCCAGCACGGACACTCACCGTCTCCCAGCACCGACACTCACCGTCTCCCAGCACCGACACACACTATCTCCCAGGACGGACACACACCATCTCCCAGCACAGACACATGCCATCTCCCAGCACGCACACACGCCATCTCCAGAACAGAGACACACTGTCTCCCAGCACGAACACATGCCATCTCCCAGCACGGACACTCACCATCTCGCAGCACCAACACACACCGTCTCCCAACACAGACACTCACCGTCTCCCAGCACGGACACACGTAGTCTCCTAGAACGCAAACACACCGTCTCCCAGCACGGACACTCACAATCTCCCAACACGGACACACACTGTCTCACAGCACAGACACACACTGACTCCAAGCTCAAGAATACACCGTCTTCCAGCACGAACACTCACCATCTCCCAGCAGGAACACTCACCGTCTCCGAGCACGAACACTCACCGTCTCCCAGCACCGAAAAACAGGGTCTCCCAGCACAGACACTCACCGTCTCCAAGGACGGACACACACCGTCTCCCAGCACGGACTCATGCCATGTCCCAGCATGCACACATGCAGTCTCCCAAAACGGACACTCACCATCTCGCAGCACGGACACTCACCGCCTCCCAGCACGGAGACACACCGCCTCCCAACACGGACACTCACCGACTCCCAGCACGGACACACACAGTCTCCCAGAACGGAAACACACCGTCTCCCAGCACGGAGACACACCGTCTCCCAGCATGGACACACACCGTCTGCCTGGGTGGACACACACCTTCTCCCAGGACGGATACACACTTTCTCCCAGGACGGATACACACTTTCTCCCAGCACAGACACACACTGTCACCCAGCACCAACACTCACCGTCTCCCAGCACAGACACTCACCGTCTCCCAGCACCAACACTCACCGTCTCCCAGCACCGACACACACTGTCTCCCAGGACGGAGACACACCATCTCCCAGCACGGACACATGCCATCTCCCAGCACGCACACACGCCATCTCCAGAACAGAGACACACTGTCTCCCAGCACGAACACACGCCGTCTCCCAGCACGGACACTCACCATCTCGCAGCACCAACACACACCGTCTCCCAACACAGACACTCACCGTCTCCCAGCACGGACACACGTAGTCTCCTAGAATGCAAACACACCGTCTCCCAGCACGGACACTCACAATCTCCCAACACGGACACTCACCGTCCCCCAGCACGGACACACACCATCTCTCAGCGCGCACTCACGCCGTCTCCCAGCATGGAAACACACCGTATGCCTGCATGGACACACACCTTCTCCCAGGACGGATACACACGGTCTCCCAGCACAGACACACACTGTCTCCCAGCTGAAGTATACATCATCTCCAAGCACGGACACTCACCGTCTCCCAGCACCGAAAAAACACCGTTTGCCAGCACCGACACATTTAACTCTCCCAGCACCAACACTCACTGTCTCCCAGCACGAACACACACCGTTGCCCAGCACGGACACTCACCGTCTCCCAGCACGGACGCTCACTGTCTCCCAGCACCGAAAAAACACCGTTTGCCAGCACCGACACATTTAACTCTCCCAGCACCAACACTCACCGTCTCCCAGCACGAACACACACCGTTGCCCAGCACGGACACTCACCGTCTCCCAGCACGGACACTCACCGTCTCCCAGCACGGACGCTCACCGTCTCCCAGCACGGACGCTCACCGTCTCCCAGCACCGACACACTTAACTCTCCCAGCACCAACACTCACCGTCTCCCAGCAGGGACACACACCGTTGCCCAGCACGGGCACTCACCGTCTCCCAGGACGGACACACACCGTCTCCCAGCACCAACACACACCGTCTCCCAGAACGGAGACACACTGTCTCCCAGCACGGACACACGCCGTGTCCCAGCACGGACACTCACCGTCTCCCAGGACGGACACACACCGTCTCCCAGCACCAACACACACCGTCTCCCAGAACGGAGACACACTGTCTCCCAGCACGGACACACGCCGTGTCCCAGCACGGACACTCACCATCTCACAGCACGGACACTCACCGCCTCCCAGCACAGAGACACACCGTATCCCAACACGGACACTCACCGTCTCCCAGCACGGACACACACAGTCTCCCAGAACGGAAACACACCGTCTCCCAGCACAGACACACACCGTCTCCCAGCATGGAAACACACCGTCTGCCTGGACGGACACACACCTTCTCCGAGGACAGATACACACGGTCTCCCAGCACAGACACACACTGTCGCCCAGCTCAAGAATACACCGTCTCCCAGCACGGACACTCACCGTCTCGCAGCACAGACACTCACCGTCTCCCAGCACGGACACACACCGTCTCTCAGCATGGACACACACCGTATGCCTACACGGACACACACCTTCTCACAGGACGGATACACACGGTCTCCCAGAACAGACACACACTGTCTCCCAGCTCAAGTATACACCGTCTCCAAGCACGGACACTCACCGTCTCCCAGCACGGACACACACCGCGGCCCAGCATGGACACTCACCGTCTCCCAGCACGGACACTCACCGTCACCCAGCGCCGACACGCACCGTCTCCCAGCACCGAAACACAGGTTCTCCCAGCACAGACACTCACCGTGTCCCAGGACGGACACGCACCGTCTCCTAGCACGGACACATGCCATGTCCCAGCATGCACACATGCCGTCTCCCAGCACGGACACTCACCGTCTCCCAGCACAGACACACACAGTCTCCCAGAACGGACACACACCGTCTCCCAGCACGGACACTCACAATCTCCCAACACGGACACACACCGTCTCCCAGCACGGACACACACCATCTCCCAGCACGGACGCACACTGTCTCACAGCACAGACACACGCCGTCTCCCAGCACGGAGACTCACTGTATCCCAGCACGGACACATGCCATCTCCCAGCACGCACACACGCCATCTCCAGAACAGAGACACACTGTCTCCCAGCACGAACACACGCCGTCTCCCAGCACGGACACTCACCATCTCGCAGCACCAACACACACCGTCTCCCAACACAGACACTCACCGTCTCCCAGCACGGACACACGTAGTCTCCTAGAACGCAAACACACCGTCTCCCAGCACGGACACTCACAATCTCCCAACACGGACACTCACTGTCCCCCAGCACGGACACACACCGTCTCCCAGCACGGAGGCACACCGTTTCCTAGCATGGACACACACCGTCTGCCTGGACGGACACACACCTTCTCCCAGGACGGATACACACGGTCCCCAGCACAGACACACACTGTCTCCCAGCTCAAGAATACACCGTCTCCCAGCACGAACACTCACCGTCCCCCAGCACGAACACTCACCATCTCCCAGGACGGACACACACAGTCTCCCAGAACGGACACACACTATCTCCCAGCACGGACACTCACAATCTCCCAACACGGACACTCACCGTCCCCCAGCACGGACACACACCGTCTCACAGCACGGACACACACCATCTCTCAGCGCACACACACACACCGTATGCCTGCACTGACACAAACCTTCTCCCAGGACGGATACACACGGTCTCCCAGCACAGACACACTCTGTCTCCCAGCTCAAGTATACATCATCTCCAAGCACGGACACTCACCGTCTCCCAGCATGGACACACTCCGCGGCCCAGCATGGACACTCACCATATCCCAGCACGGACACTCACCGTCACCCAGCACCGACACACACCATCTCCCAGCACCAACACACTTAACTCTCCCAGCACCGACAGTCACCTTCTCCCAGCACGGACACACCCCGTTGCCCAGCACCAACACACACCGTCACCCAGCACCGACACACACCGTCTCCCAGCACCGACACACTTAACTATCCCAGCACCAACACTCACCGTCTCCCTGCAGGGACACACACCGTTGCCCAGCACGGGCACTCACCGTCTCCCAGGACGGACACATGCCATCTCCCAGCATGCATACATGCCGTCTCCCAGAACGGAGACACACTGTCTCCCAGCACGGACACACGCTGTGTCCCAGCACGGACACTCACCATCTCGCAGCACGGACACTCACCGCCTCCAAGCACGGAGACACACCATATCCCAACACGGACACTCACCGACTCCCAGCACGGACACACACCGTCTCCCAGCATGGACACACACCGTCTGCCTGGACGGACACACACCTTCTCCCAGGACGAATACACACGGTCTCCCAGCACAGACACACACTGTCTCCTAGCTCAATAATACACCGTCTCCCAGCACGAACACTCACCGTCTCCCAGCATGAACACTCACCATCTCCCAGGACGGACACACACAGTCTCCCAGAACGGACACACACCATCTCCCAGCACGGACACTCACAATCTCCCAACACGGACACTCACCGTCCCCCAGCACGGACACACACCTTCTCCCAGGACGGATACACACGGTCTCCCAGCACAGACACACACTGTGTCCCAGCTCAAGTAAACACCGTCTCCCAGCACGGACACACACCGTCTCCCAGCACCGACACTCAACGTCTCCGGGCACGGAGACTCACCGTCTCCCAGCACCGACACACACCATCTCCCAGCACGGACACATAGCGTCTCCCAGCACCGAAACACAGGGTCTCCCAGCACAGACACTCACGGTCTCCCAGGACGGACACACACCGTCTCCCAGCACGGACACACACCGTCTCAGAGCACAGACAAACACCATCTCTCAGCGCACACACACACACGTATGCCTGCACTGACACACACCTTCTCCCAGGACGGATACACATGGTCTCCCAGCACAGACACACTCTGTCTCCCAGCTCAAGTATACATCATCTCCAAGCACGGACACTCACCGTCTCCCAGCATGGACACACACCGCGGCCCAGCACGGACACTCACCATATCCCAGCACGGACACTCACCGTCACCCAGCACCAACACACACCATCTCCCAGCACCAACACACTTAACTCTCCCAGCACCGACAGTCACCTTCTCCCAGCACGGACACACACCGTTGCGCAGCACAGGCACTCACCGTCTCCCAGCAGCGACACACACCGTCTCCCAGCACCGACACATGTAAGTCTCTCAGCACCGACACTCACCGTCTCTCAGAACGGACACACACCGCGGCCCAGCACGGACACTCACCGTCTCCCAGCACGGACACTCACCGTCTGCCAGCATGGACGCTCACCGTCTCCCAGCACCGATAAACACCGTTTCCCAGCACCGACACACTTAACTCTCCCAGCACCGACACTCACCGTCTCCCAGCACGAACACACACCGTTGCCCAGCACGGACACTCACTGTCTCCCAGCATGGACACACACCGTCTGCCTGGACAGACACACACCGTCTGCCTGGACCGATACACACCTTCTCCCATGACGGATAAATACGGTCTCCCACCACAGACAAACACTGTCTCCCAGCTCAATTATACACCGTCTCCCAGCACGGACACTCACCGTCTCCCAGCACGGACACTCACCGTTTCCCAGCACCGATCCACACAGTCTCCCAGCACCGACACACACCGTCTCCCAGCACCAACACACACCGTCTCCCAGCACCGACACACAACGCCTCCCAGTACGGACACTCAACGTCTCCGGGCACAGAGACTAACCATCTCCCAGGACCGACAAACACCATCTCCCAGCACGGACACTCACCGTCTCCCAGCACCGACACACACCGTCTCACAGCACCGACACACACAAGACTCGCAGCACCGACACACACCGTCTCCCAGCACCAACACACACCGTCACCCAGCACCGACACACACCGTCTCCCAGCACCAACACACTTAACTATCCCAGCACCGACACTCACCGTCTCCCTGCAGGGACACGCACCGTTGCCCAGCACGGGCACTCACCATCTCCCAGGACGGACACATGCCATCTCCCAGCATGCATACATGCCGTCTCCCAGAACGGAGACACACTGTCTCCCAGCATGGACACATGCTGTGTCCCAGCACGGACACTCACCATCTCGCAGCACGGACACTCACCGCCTCCCAGCACGGAGACACACCATATCCCAACACGGACACTCACTGACTCCCAGCACGGACACACACAGTCTCCTAGAACGGAAACACACCATCTCCCAGCACGGAGACACACCGTCTCCCAGCATGGACACACACCGTCTGCCTGGACGGATACACACCTTCTCCCAGGACGAATACACACGGTCTCCCAGCACAGACACACACTGTCTCCTAGCTCAAGAATACACCGTCTCCCAGCACGAACACTCACCGTCTCCCAGCACGAACACTCACCGTCTCCCAGCACGGACACTCACCGTCTCCCAGCACGGACACACACCGTCTCCCAGCACGTACACATGCCATCTCCCAGCACGCACACACGCAATCTCCCAAAACGGAGACACACTGTCTCCCAGCACGGACACTCACCATCTCGCAGCACCAGTACACTCCGTCTCCCAACACAGACACTCACCGTCTCCGAGCACGGACACTCACCGTCTCCCAGCACCGACACACACCATCTCCCAGCACCGACACACTTAAGTCTCACAGCACCGACACTCACTGTCTCCCAGCAGCAACACACACCGTCTCCAAGCACCGACACATGTATGTCTCCCAGCACCGACACTCACCGTCTCCCAACACGGACACTCGCGTCCCCCACCACGGACACTCGCGTCCCCCAGCATCGACACATGCTATCTCCCTGCAAGGACACTCACCGTCTCCCAGCACGGACACTCATCGTCTCCCAGCACGGACACTAACCGTCTCCCAGCACCGACACACACCATCTCCCAGCATGGACACACACCATCAGCCCGGACAGACACACACCTTCTCCCAGCAAGGACACTCGCCGTCTCCCAGCACCGACACACACCGTCTCACAGCACCGACACACACAAGACTCGCAGCACCGACACACACAAGACACGCAGCACCGACACACACCGTCTCCCAGCACCGACGCACACTGTCTCCCAACACCGACACACACCGTCTCCCAGCACCGACACTCACCGTCACCCAGCACCGACACACACCGTTGCCCAGCACGGGCACTCACTGTCTCCCAGCAGCGACACTCACCGTCTCCCAGCACGGACACTCACGTCTCCCAGCACCGACACATGCTATCTCCGTGTACGGACACTCATAGTCTCCCAGCACGGGCACTCATCGTCTCCCAGCACGGACACTCAACGTCTCCCAGCACGGATACACACGGTCTCCCAGCACCGACACACACGGTCTCCCAGAACGGACACACACCGTCTCCCAGGACAGACACTCGCGTCTCCCAGCACCGACACACACCGTCTGCCTGGACGGACACACACCGTCTCCCAGCACGGACACTCACCGTCTCCCAGCACCGACACACACAGTCTCCCAGTACCGACACACACAGTCTCCCAGCACGGACACACACCGTCTCCCAGCACGGACACACACAGTCTCCCAGCACGGATACACACCGCCGCCCAGCACGGACACTCACCGTTTCCCAGCGCCGATCCACACAGTCTCCCAGCACTGACACACACCGTCTCCCAGCACCAACACACACCGTCTCCCAGCACCGACACACACCGTCACCCAGCACCGACACACACCGTCTCCCAGCACCAACACACTTAACTATCCCAGCACCGACACTCACCGTCACCCAGCAGGGACACACACCGTTGCCCAGCACGGGCACTCACCGTCTCCCAGGACGGACACATGCCATCTCCCAGCATGCACACATGCCATCTCCCGGAACGGAGACACACTGTCTCCCAGCACGGACACACACTGTCTCCCAGCTCAAGAATACACCGTCTCCCAGCACGAACACTCACCGTCTCCCAGCACGAACACTCACCGTCTCCCAGCACGGACACTCACCATCTCCCAGCACGGACACACACCGTCTCCCAGTACCGACACACACCATCTCCCAGCACCGACACACACTATCTCCCAGGACGGACACACACCGTCTCCCAGCACGGACACATGCCATCTCCCAGCACGCACACACGCAATCTCCCAGAACGGAGACACACTGTCTCCCAGCACGGACACTCACCATCACGCAGCACCAACACACTCCGTCTCCCAACACAGACACTCACCGTCTCCGAGCACGGACACTCACCGTCTCCCAGCACCGACACACACCATCTCCCAGCACGGAGACACACCGTCTCTCAGCACGGACACACACCGTCTCCCAGCACGGACACTCACCGTCTCCCAGCACCGACACACACAGTCTCCCAGAACGGACACACACCGTTTCCCAGCACGGACACTCACAATCTCCCAACACGGACACTCACCGTCTCCCAGCACGGACACACGCCATCTCCCAGCACGCACACACGCCGTCTCCCACAACGGACACTGACCGTCTCCCAGCGTGGACACACGCCGTCTGCCTGGACGGACACACACCTTCTCCCAGTACGGACTACTCACCGTCTCCCAGCACTGACACTCACCGTCTCCCAGCACGGACACACACTGAGGCCCAGCATGGACACTCACCGTCTCCCAGCACGGACACTCACAGTCACCCAGCACCCACACACACCGTCTCCAAGCACCAACACACTTAACTCTCCCAGCACCGACACTCACCATCTCCCAGCACGGACACAAACCATCTCCCAGTACGGACACTCACAATCTCCCAGCACGGACACTCATTGTCTCCCAGCACGGACACAAACCGTCTCCCAGCACGGACACAAACCTTCTCCCAGTACGGACACTCACCGTCTCCCAGCATGGAGACACACCGGCTGCCTGGACGGACACACACCTTCTCCCAGGACGGATACACACGGTCTCCCAGCACAGGCACACACTGTCTCCCAGCTCAAACATACACCGTCTCCCAGCACGGACAGTCACCGTCTCCCAGCACGGACACACACCGTCTCCCAGCACCGACACACACCGTCTCCCAGCACTGTCACACACCGTCTACCAGTACGGACAATCACCGTCTCACAGCACGGACACACACCGTCGCACAGCACGGACACTCACCGTTTCCCAGCACCAATCCATGCGGTCTCCCAGCACCGACACAAACCGTCTCCCAGCACCGACACACAGCATCTCCCAGCACTGACACACACCGTTTCCCAGTACGGACACACGCCGTCTCCCGACATGGAGACTCACCGTGTCCCAGCACCGACACATACCGTCTCCCAGCACCGAAACACAGGGTCTCTCAGCACAGACACTCACCGTCTCCCAGGACGGACACACACCATCTCCCAGCACGGAGAGACACCGTCTCCCAACACGGACACTCACCGTCTCACAGCACAGACACACACAGTCTCCCAGAAGGGAAACACACCGTCTCCCAGCACAGACACTCGCCGTCTCCCAGCACAGACACTCACCATCTCCCAGCACGGACACACACCGTCTGCCTGGACGGACACACACCTTCTCCCAGCGCGGACACTCACCGTCTCCCAGCACCGACACACACCGTCTCATAGCATCGACACACACAAGACTCGCAGCACCGACACACACCGTCTCCCAGCACCGACACTCACCGTCTCCCAGCACGGACACACACCGTCTCCCAGCACCGACACACACCATCTCCCAGAACCGACACTCACCGTCTCCCAGCACCGATCCACACCGTCTCCCAGCACCGACACACACCACCTCCCAGCACCGACACATACCGTCTCCCAGTACGGACACTCACCGTCTCCCGACATGGAGACTCACCGTCTCCCAGCACCGACACACACCGTCTCCCAGCACCGAAACACAGGGTCTCCCAGAACAGACACTCACCGTCTCCCAGGACGGACACACACCGTCTCCCAGCACGGAGACACACCGTCTCCCAACACGGACACTCACCATCTCACAGCACAGACACACACAGTCTCCCAGAAGGGAAACACACCGTCTCCCAGCACGGACACTCACCATCTCCAGGCACGGACACACACCGTCCGCCTGGACGGACACACACCTTCTCCCAGCATGGATACTCATCGTCTCCCAGCACCGACACACACCGTCTCAGAGCACCGACACACACAAGACTCACAGCACCAGCACACACAAGACTCGCAGCACCGACACACACCGTCTCCCAGCACCGACACACAACGTCTCCGAGCACGGACACACACTGTCTCCCAGCACCGACACACACCGTCTCCCAGCACCGACACACACCGTCTTCCAGCACCGACACACACCGTCACCCAGCACCGACACTCACCGTCTGCCTGGACGGACACACACCTTCTCCCAGCACGGACACTCACCGTCTCCCAGCACCGACACACACCGTCTCCCAGCACGGATACACACCGTTGCCCAGCATCAACACACTTAACTCTCCCAGAACCGACACTCACCGTCTCCCAGCAGGGACACTCACCATCTCCCAGCACCGACACACACAAGACTCGCAACACCGATACACATAAGACTCGCAGCACCGACACACACCGTCTCCCAGCACCGACGCACACTGTCTCCCAGCACCGACACACACCGTCTCCCAGCACCAACACATTTAATTCTCCCAGCACGGACACTCACCGTCACCCAGCACGGACACTCACCGTCTCCCAGCACGGACACACACCGTCTCCCAGCACCGACACACACCGTCACCCAGCACCGACACACACCATCTCCCAGCACCGACAAACACCGTCTCCCAGCACCGACACTCACCGTCTGCCTGGACGGACACACATCTTCTCCCAGCACGGACACTCACCGTCTCCCAGCACCGACACACACGGTCTCCCAGCACCGACACACACCGTCTCCCAACGACACTCACCATCTCACAGCACCGACACACACCGCCTCCCAGCACAGACACACACTGTCTCCCAGCTCAAGTATACACCGTCTCCAAGCACAGATACTCACCGTCTCCCAGCACAGACACACACCACTGCCCAGCACACTCACCGTCTCCCAGCACAGACACTCACCGTCTCCCAGGACGGACACACACCGTCTCCCAGCACGGACACTCACCATCTCACAGCACAGACACACACAGTCTCCCAGAAGGGAAACACACCGTCTCCCAGCACGGACACTCACCATCTCCAGGCACGGTCACACACCGTCTGCCTTGACGGACACACACATTCTCCCAGCATGGATACTCATCGTCTCCCAGCACCGACACACACCGTCTCACAGCACCGACACACACAAGACTCACAGCACCGGCACACACAAGACTCGCAGCACCGACACACACCGTCTCCCAGCACCGACACACAACGTCTCCGAGCACGGACACACACCGTCTCCCAGTACCGACACACACCGTCTCCCAGCACGGACACTCACCGTCTCCCAGCACCGACACACACCGTCTCCCAGCACCGACACTCACCGTCTGCCAGCACGGATACACACCGTTGCCCAGCATCAACACACTTAACTCTCCCAGCACCGACACTCACCGTCTCCCAGCAGGGACACTCACCGTCTCCCAGCACAGACACACACCGTCTCCCAGCACCGACACACACCGTCACCCAGCACCGACACACACCGTCTCCCAGCACCGACAAACACCGTCTCCCAGCACCAACACTCACCGTCTCCCAACACGGACACTCACCATCTCAGAGCACAGACACACACAGTCTCCCAGAAGGGAAACACACCGTCTCACAGCACGGACACTCACCATCTCCAGGCACGGACACACACCGTCTCACAACGACACTCACCGTCTCACAGCACCGACACACACCGCCTCCCAGCACAGACACACACTGTCTCCCAGCTCAAGTATACACCGTCTCCAAGCACAGATACTCACCGTCTCCCAGCACAGACACACACCACTGCCCAGCACACTCACCGTCTCCCAGCACGGACACTCACCGTCTCCCAGTACCGACACACACCATCTCCCAGCATGAACACACACCGTCTGCCTGGACGCACACACACCTTCTCCCAGCAAGGACACTCACCGTCCCCCAGCACCGACACTCACCGTCTCCCAGCACCGACACACACCGTCTCCCAGCACCGTCACACACCGTCTACCAGTACGGACACACTAAAGTCTCCCAGCACCGACACTCACTGTCTCCCAGCACTAACACACACCGTTGCCCAGCACGGGAACTCACAGTCTCCCAGCACCGACACTCACCGTCTCCCAGCACGGACACATGCCATCTCCCAGCACGCACACACGCAATCTCCCAGAACGGAGACACACTATCTCCCAGCACGGACGCTCACCATCTCGCAGCACCAACACACTCCGTCTCCCAACACAGACACTCACCGTCTCCGAGCACGGACACTCACCGTCTCCCAGCACCGACACACACCATCTCCCAGCACGGAGACACACCGTCTCTCAGCACGGACACACACCGTCTCCCAGCACGGACACTCACCGTCTCCCAGCACCGACACACACAGTCTCCCAGAACGGACACACACCGTTTCCCAGCACGGACACCCACAATCTCCCAACACGGACACTCACCGTCTCTCAGCACGGACACACACCGTCTCCCAGCACGGACACTCACCGTCTCCCAGCACCGACACACACAGTCTCCCAGAACGGACACACACCGTTTCCCAGCACGGACACCCACAATCTCCCAACACGGACACTCACCGTCTCCCAGCACGGACACACGCCATCTCCCAGCACGCACACACGCCGTCTCCCAGAACGGACACTGACCGTCTCCCAGCGTGGACACACGCCGTCTGCCTGGACGGACACACACCTTCTCCCAGTACGGACTACTCACCGTCTCCCAGCACTGACACTCACTGTCTCCCAGCACGGACACACACTGAGGCCCAGCATGGACACTCACCGTCTCCCAGCACGGACACTCACAGTCACCCAGCACCCACACACACCGTCTCCAAGCACCAACACACTTAACTCTCCCAGCACCGACACTCACCATCTCCCAGCACGGACACACACCGGTGCCCAGCACGTACACTCACCGTCTCCCAGCAGCGACACATGTAAGTCTCCCAGAACGGACACACACCGTCTCCCAGCACAGACACTCACAATCTCCCAGCACGGACACTCATTGTCTCCCAGCACGAACACAAACCGTCTCCCAGCACGGACACAAACCATCTCCCAGTACGGACACTCACCGTCTCCCAGCATGGAGACACACCGTCTGCCTGGACAGACACACACCGGCTGCCTGGACGGACACACACCTTCTCCCAGGACGGATACACACGGTCTCCCAGCACAGGCATACACTGTCTCCCAGCTCAAGTATACACCGTCTCCCAGCACGGACACTCACCGTCTCCCAGCACGGACACACACCGTCTCCCAGCACCGACACACACCGTCTCCCAGCACCGTCACACACCGTCTACCAGTACGGACAATCACCGTCTCACAGCACGGACACACACCGTCGCACAGCACGGACACACACCGTCACCCAGCACCGACACACACTGTCTCCCAGCACCGACAAACACCGTCTCCCAGCACCGACACTCACCGTCTTGCTGGACGGACACACATCTTCTCCCAGCACGGACACTCACCGTCTCCCAGCACCGACACACACGGACTCCCAGCACCGACACAAGCCGTCTCCCAACGACACTCACCGTCTCACAGCACCGACACACACCGCCTCCCAGCACAGACACACACTGTCTCCCAGCTCAAGTATACACCGTCTCCAAGCACAGATACTCACCGTCTCCCAGCACAGACACACACCACTGCCCAGCACACTCACCGTCTCCCAGCACCGACACACACCATCTCCCAGCATGGACACACACGGTCTGCCTGGACGGACACACACCTTCTCCCAGCAAGGACACTCACCGTCCCCCAGCACCGACACTCACCGTCTCCCAGCACCGACACACACCGTCTCGCAGCACCGTCACACACCGTCTACCAGTACGGACACACTAAAGTCTCCCAGCATGGACACTCACCGTCTCCCAGCACCGACACACACCGTCTCCCAGCACCGACACTCACCGTCTGCCAGCACGGATACACACCGTTGTCCAGCATCAACACACTTAACTCTCCCAGCACCGACACTCACCGTCTCTCAGCAGGGACACTCACCGTCTCCCAGCACCGACACACACAAGACTCGCAACACCGACACACACAAGACTCGCAGCACCGACACGCACCGTCTCCCATCATCGACGCACACTGTCTCCCAGCACCGACACACACCGTCTCCCAGCACCAACACATTTAACTCTCCCAGCACGGACACTCACCGTCACCCAGCACGGACACTCATCGTCTCCCAGCACGGACACACACCGTCTCCCAGCACCGACACACACCGTCACCCAGCACCGACACACACTGTCTCCCAGCACCGACAAACACCGTCTCCCAGCACCGACACTCACCGTCTTGCTGGACGGACACACATCTTCTCCCAGCACGGACACTCACCGTCTCCCAGCACCGACACACACGGACTCCCAGCACCGACACAAACCGTCTCCCAACGACACTCACCGTCTCACAGCACCGACACACACCGCCTCCCAGCACAGACACACACTGTCTCCCAGCTCAAGTATACACCGTCTCCAAGCACAGATACTCACCGTCTCCCAGCACAGACACACACCACTGCCCAGCACACTCACCGTCTCCCAGCACCGACACACACCATCTCCCAGCATGGACACACACGGTCTGCCTGGACGGACACACACCTTCTCCCAGCAAGGACACTCACCGTCCCCCAGCACCGACACTCACCGTCTCCCAGCACCGACACACACCGTCTCGCAGCACCGTCACACACCGTCTACCAGTACGGACACACTAAAGTCTCCCAGCACCGACACTCACCGTCTCCCAGCACTAACACACACCGTTGCCCAGCACGGGAACTCACAGTCTCCCAGCACCGACACACACCGTCTCCCAGCACCGTCACACACCGTCTACCAGTACGAACACACTAAAGTCTCCCAGCACCGACACTCACTGTCTCCCAGCACTAACACACACCGTTGCCCAGCACGGGAACTCACAGTCTCCCAGCAGCGACACTCACCGTCTCCCAGCACCGACACACACCATCTCCCAGCACCGACACACTTAAGTCTCCCAGCACCGACACTCACCGTCTCACAGCACCGACACACACAAGACTCACAGCACCGGCACACACAAGACTCGCAGCACCGACACACACCGTCTCCCAGCACCGAAACACAGGGTCTCTCAGCACAGACACTCACCATCTCCCAGGACGGACACACACCATCTCCCAGCACGGAGAGACACTGTCTCCCAACACGGACACTCACCGTCTCACAGCACAGACACACACAGTCTCCCAGAAGGGAAACACACCGTCTCCCAGCACAGACACTCACCGTCTCCCAGCACAGACACTCACCATCTCCCAGCACGGACACACACCGTCTACCTGGACGGACACACACCTTCTCCCAGCGCGGACACTCACCGTCTCCCAGCACCGACACACACCGTCTCATAGCATCGACACACACAAGACTCGCAGCACCGACACACACCGTCTCCCAGCACCGACACTCACCGTCTCCCAGCACGGACACACACCGTCTCCCAGCACCGACACACACCATCTCCCAGCACCGACACTCACCGTCTCCCAGCACCGATCCACACCGTCTCCCAGCACCGAAACACACCACCTCCCAGCACCGACACATACCGTCTCCCAGTACGGACACTCACCATCTCCCGACATGGAGACTCACCGTCTCCCAGCACCGACACGCACCGTCTCCCAGCACCGAAACACAGGGTCTCCCAGCACAGACACTCACCGTCTCCCAGGACGGACACACACCATCTCCCAGCACGGAGACACACCGTCTCCCAACACGGACACTCACCATCTCACAGCACAGACACACACAGTCTCCCAGAAGGGAAACACACCGTCTCCCAGCACGGACACTCACCATCTCCAGGCACGGACACACACCGTCCGCGTGGACGGACACACACCTTCTCCCAGCATGGATACTCATCGTCTCCCAGCACCGACACACACCGTCTCACAGCACCGACACACACAAGACTCACAGCACCGGCACACACAAGACTCGCAGCACCGACACACACCGTCTCCCAGCACCGACACACAACGTCTCCGAGCACGGACACACACCGTCTCCCAGCACCGACACACACCGTCTCCCAGCACCGACACACACCGTCACCCAGCACCGACACTCACCGTCTGCCTGGATGGACACACACCTTCTCCCAGCACGGACACTCACCGTCTCCCAGCACCGACACACACCGTCTCCCAGCACCGACACTCACCGTCTGCCAGCACGGATACACACCGTTGTCCAGCATCAACACACTTAACTCTCCCAGCACCGACACTCACCGTCTCCCAGCAGGGACACTCACCGTCTCCCAGCACCGACACACACAAGACTCGCAACACCGACACACACAAGACTCGCAGCACCGACACGCACCGTCTCCCATCATCGACGCACACTGTCTCCCAGCACCGACACACACCGTCTCCCAGCACCAACACATTTAACTCTCCCAGCACGGACACTCACCGTCACCCAGCACGGACACTCACCGTCTCCCAGCACGGGACACACACCGTCTCCCAGCACCGACACACACCGTCACCCAGCACCGACACACACTGTCTCCCAGCACCGACAAACACCGTCTCCCAGCACCGACACTCACCGTCTTGCTGGACGGACACACATCTTCTCCCAGCACGGACACTCACCGTCTCCCAGCACCGACACACACGGACTCCCAGCACCGACACAAACCGTCTCCCAACGACACTCACCGTCTCACAGCACCGACACACACCGCCTCCCAGCACAGACACACACTGTCTCCCAGCTCAAGTATACACCGTCTCCAAGCACAGATACTCACCGTCTCCCAGCACAGACACACACCACTGCCCAGCACACTCACCGTCTCCCAGCACCGACACACACCATCTCCCAGCATGGACACACACGGTCTGCCTGGACGGACACACACCTTCTCCCAGCAAGGACACTCACCGTCCCCCAGCACCGACACTCACCGTCTCCCAGCACCGACACACACCGTCTCGCAGCACCGTCACACACCGTCTACCAGTACGGACACACTAAAGTCTCCCAGCACCGACACTCACCGTCTCCCAGCACTAACACACACCATTGCCCAGCACGGGAACTCACAGTCTCCCAGCAGCGACACTCACCGTCGCCCAGCACCGACACACACCATCTCCCAGCACCGACACACTTAAGTCTCCCAGCACCGACACTCACCGTCTCCCAGCACTAACACACACCGTTGCCCAGCACGGGAACTCACAGTCTCCCAGCAGCGACACTCACCGTCTCCCAGCACAGACACTCGCGTCTCCCAGCACCGACACACGCTATCTCCCTGCACGGACACTCACTGTCTCCCAGCACGGACACTCACTGTCTCCCAGCACGGACACTCATCATCTCCCAGCACAGACACTCACCGTCTCCCAGCACCAACACACACCATCTCCCAGCACCCACACATACCGCCTCCCAGCACAGACACACACTGTCTCCCAGCTCAAGTATACACCGTCTCCAAGCACAGATACTCACCGTCTCCCAGCACAGATACACACCACTGCCCAGCACACTCACCGTCTCCCAGCACGGACACTCACCGTCTCCCAGCACCGACACACACCATCTCCCAGCATGGACACACACCGTCTGCCTGGACGGACACACCCCTTCTCCCAGCACGGACACTCACCGTCTCCCAGCACGGACACTCACCGTCTCCCAGCACCGACACGCACCGTCTCCCAGCACCGTCACACACCGTCGCACAGCACGGACACTCACCGTTTCCCAGCACCGATCCACGCGGTCTCGCAGCACCGACACAAACCGTCTCCCAGCACCGACACACACCATCTCCCAGCACCGACACGCACCGTCTCCCAGTACGGGCACTCACCGTCTCCCGAAATGGAGACTCACCGTCTCCCAGCACCGAAACACAGGGTCTCTCAGCACAGACACTCACCGTCTCCCAGGACGGACACACACCGTCTCCCAGAACGGAGACACACCGTCTCCCAACACGGACAATCACCGTCTCACAGCACAGACACACACAGTCTCCCAGAAGGGAAACACACCGTCTCCCAGCACGGACACTCACCATTTCCCAGCACGGACACACACCGTCTGCCTGGACGGACACACACCTTCTCCCAGCACGGACACTCACATCTCCCAGCACCGACACACACCGTCTCATAGCACCGACACGCACAAGACTCACAGCACCGACACACACCGTCTCCCAGCACCGACAAACACCGTCTCCCAGCACGGACACACACCGTCTCCCAGCACCGACACACACCGTCACCCAGCACCAACACACACCGTCTCCCAGCACCGACACACACCGTCTCCCAGCACCGACATTCACCCTCTGCCAGCACGGACACACACCGTTGCCCAGCACCAATACACTTAACTCTCCCAGCACCGACACTCAACTTCTCCCAGCACGGACACTCGCCATCTCCCAGCATGGACACTCGACATCTCCCAGCACGGACACTCATCGCCTCCCAACACGGACACTCACCGCCTGCCAGCACGGAGACACACCGTCTCCCAACACGGATACTCACCGTCTCCAAGCATGGGCACACACAGTCTCCCAGAATGGACACACACCGTCTCCCAGCCCGGACACTCACAATCTCCCAGCACGGATACCCACCGTCTCCCAGCATGGACAGACACCGCCTCCCTGCAGGGTCACACACCGTCTCCCAGTACGGACACTCACCGTCTCCCAGCATGGACACACACTGTCTGCCTGGACAGACACACACGGTCTACCTGGACGGACACACACCTTCTCCCAGGACAAATACACACGATCTTCCAGCACAGACACACACTTTCTCCCAGCTCAAGTATACACCATCTCCCAGCACAGACACTCACCGTCTCCCAGCACGAACACTCACAGTCTCCCAGCACAGACACTCACTGTCTCCCAGCACTGACACACACCGTCTCCCAGCACGGACACAAACCGTCTCCCAGCACTGACACACACCGTCTCCCAGGACCGACACACACCGTCACCCAGCACCGACAAACACCGTCTCCCAGCACCGACACTCGCCGTCTGCCTGGACGGACACACACCTTCTCCCAGTACGGACACTCATCGTCTCTCAGCACGGACACTCACTGTCTCTCAGCACGGACACACACCAAAGCCCAGCATGGACACTCACCGTCTCCCAGCATGGACACTCACCGTCACCCAGCACCCACACACACCGTCTCCAAGCACCAACACACCTATCTCTCCCAGCACCGACACTTACCGTCTCCCAGCACGGACACACACCGTTGCCCAGCACGTACACTCACCGTCTCCCAGCAGCGACACATACTGTCTCCACGCACCAACACATGTAAGTCTCCTAGCTCCGACACACACCGTCTCCCACCACGGACACGCACAGTCTCCCAGAACGGACACACACCATCTCCCAGCACGAACACTCACAATCTCCCAGCACGGACACTCACTGTCTCCCAGCATGGACACAAACTGTCTCCCAGCACGGACACACACTGTCTCCCAGTACGGACACTCACCGTCTCCCAGCACGGACAATTATCGTCTCCCAGCACGGACACTCACCGTCTCCCAGCACGGACACACACTGTCTCCCAGCTCAAGTATACACCGTCTCCAAGCACGGATACTCACCGTCTCCCAGCACGGACACACACCGCTGCCCAGCACACTCACGGTCTCCCAGCAGGGACACTCACCGTCTCCCAGCACTGACACACACCGTCTCCCAGCACGGACACACACCGTCTGCCGGGATGGACACACACCTTCTCCCAGCACGGACACTCACCGTCTCCCAGCACCGACACACACCATCTCACAGCACCGACACACACAAGACTCGCAGCACCGACACACACAACACTCGCAGCGCCGACACACACTGCCTCCCAGCACCGACGCACACCGTCTCCCAGCACCGACACACACCGTCTCCCAGCACCGTCACACACCGTCTACCAGTACCGACACTCACCGTCTCCCAACATGGAGACTCACCGTGTCCCAGCACCGACACATACCGTCTCCCAGCACCGAAACACAGGGTGTCTCAGCACAGACACTCACCGTCTCCCAGGACGGACACACACCGTCTCCCAGCACGGAGACTCACCGTCTCCCAACACGGACACTCACCGTCGCACAGCACAGACACACACAGTCTGCCTGGACGGACACACACCTTCTCCCAGAACGGACACTCACCGTCTCCCAGCACCGACACACACCGTCTCATAGCACCGACACACACAAAACTCGCAGCACAGACACACACCGTCTCCCAGCACCGACACACACCGTCACCCAGCACGGACACACACCGTCTCCCAGCACCGACACATACAGTCACCCAGCACCGACACAACCCGCCTCCCAGCACCGACACACACCGTCTCCCAGCACCGACAATCACCATCTCCCAGCAGCGACACACACCGTCTCCCAGCACCAACACACTTAACTCTCCCAGCACCGACACTCAACTTCTCCCAGCACGGACACTCGCCATCTCCCAGCACGGACACTCATCGTCTCCCAACACGGACACTCACCGCCTCCCAGCACGGAGACACACCGTCTCCCAGCACGGTCACACACTGTCTCCCAGCAGCGACACATACCGTCTCCCCGCACCGACACATGTAAGTCTCCCAGCTCCGACACACACCGTCTCCCACCACAGACACGCACAGTCTCCCAGAACGGACACACACCATCTCTCAGCACGGACACTCACCGTCTCCCAGCACGGACACTCACCGTCTCCCAGCACGGACACTCACCGTCTCCCAGCACCGACACACACCATCTCCCAGCATGGACACACACCGTCTGCCTGGACGGACACACACCTTCTCCCAGCACGGACACTCACCGTCTCCGAGCACGGAAACACACCATCTCTCACCACGGACACACACAGTCTCCCAGCATGGACACACACCGTCTGCCGGGAGTGACACACACCATCTCCCAGCACGGACACACACCGTTGCCCAGCACGGGCACTCACAATCTCCCAGCAGCGACACTCACCGTCTCCCAGCACGGACACTCACTGTCTCCCAGTACGGACACTCACTGTCTCCCAGCACAGACACTCATCATCTCCCAGCACGGACACTCACCGTCTCCCAGCACCGACACACACCGTCTCCCAGCACCCACACACACCGCTTCCCAGCACAGACACACACTGTCTCCCAGCTCAAGTATACACCGTCTCCAAGCACAGATACTCACCGTCTCCCAGCACAGTCACACACCACTGCCCAGCACACTCACCGTCTCCCAGCACGGACACTCACCATCTCCCAGCACCGACACACACCATCTCCCAGCATGGACACACACCGTCTGCCTGGACGGACACACACCTTCTCCCAGCACGGACACTCACCGTCTCCCAGCACCGACACTCACCGTCTCCCAGCACCGACACACACCGTCTCCCAGCACCGTCACACACCGTCTACCAGTACGGACACTCACCACCTCCCAGCACGGACACTCACCGTCTCCCAGCACGGAGACACACCTTCTCTCAGCACGAACACACACAATCTCCCAGCACGGACACACACCGTCTGACTGCACGGACACACACTTTCTCCCAGGACGGATACACACGGTCTCACACACTGTGTCCCAGCTCAAGTATACACCGTCTCCAAGCACGGAGACTCACCGTCTCCCAGCACGGACATACACCGTCTCCCAGCATGGACACCCACCATCTGCCTGGACGGACACACACCTTCTCCCAGCACGGAAACTCACCGTCTCCCAGCACCGACACACACCGTCTCACAGCACCGACACACACAAGACTCGCAGCACCGACACACACAAGACACGCAGCACCGACACACACCGTCTCCCAGCACTGACGCACACTGTCTCCCAGCACCGACACAGACTGTCTCCCAGCACCGACACAGACCGTCTCCCAGCACCGACACTCACCGTCACCCAGCACGGACACACACCGTTGCCTAGCACGGGCACTCACTGTCTCCCAGCAGCGACACTCACCATCTCCCAGCACCGACACACACCATCTCCCATTACGGACACTCACTGTCTCCCGACATGGAGACTCACCGTCTTCCAGCACCGACACACACCGTCTCCCAGCACCGAAACACAGGGTCTCCCAGCACAGACACTCACCGTCTCACAGGACGGACACACACCGTCTCCCAGCACGGAGACACACCGTCTCCCAGCACCGACACACACCGTCACCCAGCACCGACACACACCGTCTCCCAGCACCGACACTCACCGTCTCCCAGCACCAACACACACAAGACTCGCAGCACCGGCACACACAAGACTCGCAGCACCGGCGCACACCGTCTCCCAGCACCGGCACACACCATCTCCCAGCACCGACACACACAGTCTACCAACACCGACACACAGCGTTTCCCAGCACCGACACACACCGTCTCCCAGCACTGACAAACACCGTCTCCCAGCACCGACACACACCGTTGCCAGCACGGGCACTCACAGTCTCCCAGCAGCGACACTCACCGTCTCCCAGCACGGACACACGCGTCTCCCAGCACCGACACACGCTATCTCCCTGCACGAACACTCACTGTCTCCCAGCACGGACACTCACTGTCTCCCAGAACGGACACTCATCATCTCCCAGCACGGACACTCACCGTCTCCCAGCACCGACACACACCGTCTCCCAGCACAGTCACACACCACTGCCCAGCACACTCACCGTCTCCCAGCACGGACACTCACCGTCTCCCAGCACCGACACACACCATCTCCCAGCATGGACACACACCGTCTGCCTGGACGGACACACACCTTCTCCCAGCACGGACACTCACCGTCTCCCAGCACCGACAATCACCGTCTCCCAGCACCGACACACACCGTCTCCCAGCACCGTCACACACCGTCTACCAGTACGGACACTCACCATCTCCCAGCACGGACACACACCGTCGCACAGCACGGACAATCACCGTCTCCCAGCACGGACACTCACCGTCCCCCAGCACGGAGACACACCGTCTCTCAGCACGAACACACACAATCTCCCAGCACGGACACACACCGGCTGACTGCACGGACACACACCTTCTCCCAGGACGGATACACACGGTCTCCCAGAACAGACACACACTGTGTCCCAGCTCAAGTATACACTGTCTCCAAGCACGGAGACTCACCGTCTCCCAGCACGGACATACACCGTCTCCCAGCATGGACACCCACCATCTGCCTGGACGGACACACACCTTCTCCCAGCACGGACACTCACCGACTCCCAGCACCGACACACACCGTCTCACAGCACCGACACACACAAGACTCGCAGCACTGACACACACAAGACACGCAGCACCGACACACACCATCTCCTAGCACTGACGCACACTGTCTCCCAGCACCGACACAGACTGTCTCCCAGCACCGACACAGACCGTCTCCCAGCACCGACACTCACCGTCACCCAGCACGGACACACACCGTTGCCCAGCACGGGCACTCACTGTCTCCCAGCAGCGACACTCACCATCTCCCAGCACCGACACACACCATCTCCCAGTACGGACACTCACTGTCTCCCGACATGGAGACTCACCGTCTTCCAGCACCGACACACACCGTCTCCCAGCACCGAAACACAGGGTCTCCCAGCACAGACACTCACCGTCTCACAGGACGGACACACACCGTCTCCCAGCACGGAGACACACCGTCTCCCAACACGGACACTCACCGTCTCCCAGCACGGACACACACCGTCTCCCAGCACCGACACACACCGTCACCCAGCACCGACACTCACCGTCTCCCAGCACCGACACACACAAGACTCGCAGCACCGGCACACACAAGACTCGCAGCACCGGCACACACCGTCTCCCAGCACTGGCACACACCATCTCCCAGCACCGACACACACTGTCTACCAGCACCGACACACAGCGTCTCCCAGCACCGACACACACCGTCTCCCAGCACTGACAAACACCGTCTCCCAGCACCGACACACACCGTTGCCAGCACGGGCACTCACAGTCTCTCAGCAGCGACACTCACCGTCTCCCAGCACGGACACACGCGTCTCCCAGCACCGACACATGCTATCTCCCTGCACGAACACTCACTGTCTCCCAGCACGGACACTCACTGTCTCCCAGAACGGACACTCATCATCTCCCAGCACGGACACTCACCGTCTCCCAGCACCGACACACACCGTCTCCCAGCACAGTCACACACCACTGCCCAGCACACTCACCGTCTCCCAGCACGGACACTCACCGTCTCCCAGTACCGACACACACCATCTCCCAGCATGGACACACACCGTCTCCCAGCACGGACACTCACCGTCTCCCAGCACCGACAATCACCGTCTCCCAGCACCGACACACACCGTCTCCCAGCACCGTCACACACCGTCTACCAGTACGGACACTCACCATCTCCCAGCACGGACACACACCGTCGCACAGCACGGACAATCACCGTCTCCCAGCACGGACACTCACCGTCCCCCAGCACGGAGACACACCGTCTCTCAGCACGAACACACACAATCTCCCAGCACGGACACACACCGGCTGACTACACGGACACACACCTTCTCCCAGGACGGATACACACGGTCTCCCAGAACAGACACACACTGTGTCCCAGCTCAAGTATACACTGTCTCCAAGCACGGAGACTCACCGTCTCCCAGCACGGACATACACCGTCTCCCAGCATGGACACCCACCATCTGCCTGGACGGACACACACCTTCTCCCAGCACGGACACTCACCGACTCCCAGCACCGACACACACCGTCTCACAGCACCGACACACACAAGACTCGCAGCACTGACACACACAAGACACGCAGCACCGACACACACCATCTCCTAGCACTGACGCACACTGTCTCCCAGCACCGACACAGACTGTCTCCCAGCACCGACACAGACCGTCTCCCAGCACCGACACTCACCGTCACCCAGCACGGACACACACCGTTGCCCAGCACGGGCACTCACTGTCTCCCAGCAGCGACACTCACCATCTCCCAGCACCGACACACACCATCTCCCAGTACGGACACTCACTGTCTCCCGACATGGAGACTCACCGTCTTCCAGCACCGACACACACCGTCTCCCAGCACCGAAACACAGGGTCTCCCAGCACAGACACTCACCGTCTCACAGGACGGACACACACCGTCTCCCAGCACGGAGACACACCGTCTCCCAGCACCGACACACACCGTCACCCAGCACCGACACACACCGTCTCCCAGCACCGACACTCACCGTCTCCCAGCACCAACACACACAAGACTCGCAGCACCGGCACACACAAGACTCGCAGCACCGGCGCACACCGTCTCCCAGCACCGGCACACACCATCTCCCAGCACCGACACACACAGTCTACCAACACCGACACACAGCGTTTCCCAGCACCGACACACACCGTCTCCCAGCACTGACAAACACCGTCTCCCAGCACCGACACACACCGTTGCCAGCACGGGCACTCACAGTCTCCCAGCAGCGACACTCACCGTCTCCCAGCACGGACACACGCGTCTCCCAGCACCGACACACGCTATCTCCCTGCACGAACACTCACTGTCTCCCAGCACGGACACTCACTGTCTCCCAGAACGGACACTCATCATCTCCCAGCACGGACACTCACCGTCTCCCAGCACCGACACACACCGTCTCCCAGCACAGTCACACACCACTGCCCAGCACACTCACCGTCTCCCAGCACGGACACTCACCGTCTCCCAGCACCGACACACACCATCTCCCAGCATGGACACACACCGTCTGCCTGGACGGACACACACCTTCTCCCAGCACGGACACTCACCGTCTCCCAGCACCGACAATCACCGTCTCCCAGCACCGACACACACCGTCTCCCAGCACCGTCACACACCGTCTACCAGTACGGACACTCACCATCTCCCAGCACGGACACACACCGTCGCACAGCACGGACAATCACCGTCTCCCAGCACGGACACTCACCGTCCCCCAGCACGGAGACACACCGTCTCTCAGCACGAACACACACAATCTCCCAGCACGGACACACACCGTCTGACTGCACGGACACACACCTTCTCCCAGGACGGATACACACGGTCTCCCAGAACAGACACACACTGTGTCCCAGCTCAAGTATACACTGTCTCCAAGCACGGAGACTCACCGTCTCCCAGCACGGACATACACCGTCTCCCAGCATGGACACCCACCATCTGCCTGGACGGACACACACCTTCTCCCAGCACGGACACTCACCGACTCCCAGCACCGACACACACCGTCTCACAGCACCGACACACACAAGACTCGCAGCACTGACACACACAAGACACGCAGCACCGACACACACCATCTCCTAGCACTGACGCACACTGTCTCCCAGCACCGACACAGACTGTCTCCCAGCACCGACACAGACCGTCTCCCAGCACCGACACTCACCGTCACCCAGCACGGACACACACCGTTGCCCAGCACGGGCACTCACTGTCTCCCAGCAGCGACACTCACCATCTCCCAGCACCGACACACACCATCTCCCAGTACGGACACTCACTGTCTCCCGACATGGAGACTCACCGTCTTCCAGCACCGACACACACCGTCTCCCAGCACCGAAACACAGGGTCTCCCAGCACAGACACTCACCGTCTCACAGGACGGACACACACCGTCTCCCAGCACGGAGACACACCGTCTCCCAACACGGACACTCACCGTCTCCCAGCACGGACACACACCGTCTCCCAGCACCGACACACACCGTCACCCAGCACCGACACTCACCGTCTCCCAGCACCGACACACACAAGACTCGCAGCACCGGCACACACAAGACTCGCAGCACCGGCACACACCGTCTCCCAGCACTGGCACACACCATCTCCCAGCACCGACACACACTGTCTACCAGCACCGACACACAGCGTCTCCCAGCACCGACACACACCGTCTCCCAGCACTGACAAACACCGTCTCCCAGCACCGACACACACCGTTGCCAGCACGGGCACTCACAGTCTCTCAGCAGCGACACTCACCGTCTCCCAGCACGGACACACGCGTCTCCCAGCACCGACACATGCTATCTCCCTGCACGAACACTCACTGTCTCCCAGCACGGACACTCACTGTCTCCCAGAACGGACACTCATCATCTCCCAGCACGGACACTCACCGTCTCCCAGCACCGACACACACCGTCTCCCAGCACAGTCACACACCACTGCCCAGCGCACTCACCGTCTCCCAGCACGGACACTCACCGTCTCCCAGTACCGACACACACCATCTCCCAGCATGGACACACACCGTCTCCCAGCACGGACACTCACCGTCTCCCAGCACCGACAATCACCGTCTCCCAGCACCGACACACACCGTCTCCCAGCACCGTCACACACCGTCTACCAGTACGGACACTCACCATCTCCCAGCACGGACACACACCGTCTCCCAGCACGGACAATCACCGTCTCCCAGCACGGACACTCACCGTCCCCCAGCACGGAGACACACCGTCTCTCAGCACGAACACACACAATCTCCCAGCACGGACACACACCGGCTGACTACACGGACACACACTTTCTCCCAGGACGGATACACACAGTCTCCCAGAACAGACACACACTGTGTCCCAGCTCAAGTATACACTGTCTCCAAGCACGGAGACTCACCGTCTCCCAGCACGGACATACACCGTCTCCCAGCATGGACACCCACCATCTGCCTGGATGGACACACACCTTCTCCCAGCACGGACACTCACCGTCTCCCAGCACCGACACACACCGTCTCACAGCACCGACACACACAAGACTCGCAGCACCGACACACACAAGACACGCAGCACCGACACACACCGTCTCCTAGCACTGACGCACACTGTCTCCCAGCACCGACACAGACTGTCTCCCAGCACCGACACAGACCGTCTCCCAGCACCGACACTCACCGTCACCCAGCACAGACACACACCGTTGCCCAGCACGGGCACTCACTGTCTCCCAGCAGCGACACTCACCATCTCCCAGCACCGACACACACCATCTCCCAGTACGGACACTCACTGTCTCCCGACATGGAGACTCACCGTCTTCCAGCACCGACACACACCGTCTCCCAGCACCGAAACACAGGGTCTCCCAGCACAGACACTCACCGTCTCACAGGACGGACACACACCGTCTCCCAGCACGGAGACACACCGTCTCCCAACACGGACACTCACCGTCTCCCAGCACGGACACATACCGTCTCCCAGCACCGACACACACCGTCACCCAGCACCGACACACACCGTCTCCCAGCACCGACACTCACCGTCTCCCAGCACCAACACACACAAGACTCGCAGCACCGGCACACACCGTCTCCCAGCACCGGCACACACCATCTCCCAGCACCGACACACACTGTCTACCAGCACCGACACACAGCGTCTCCCAGCACCGACACACACCGTCTCCCAGCACTGACAAACACCGTCTCCCAGCACCGACACACACTGTTGCCAGCACAGGCACTCACAGTCTCCCAGCAGCGACACTCACCGTCTCCCAGCACGGACACACGCGTCTCCCAGCACCGACACACGCTATCTCCCTGCACGAACACTCACTGTCTCCCAGCACGGACACTCACTGTCTCCCAGCACGGACACTCATCATCTCCCAGCACGGACACTCACCGTCTCCCAGCACCGACACACACCGTGTCCCAGCTCAAGTATACACCGTCTCCAAGCACAGATACTCACCGTCTCCCAGCACAGTCACACAACACTGCCCAGCACACTCACCGTCTCCCAGCATGGACACTCACCGTCTCCCAGCACCGACACACACCATCTCCCAGCATGGACACACACCGTCTGCCTGGACGGACACACACCTTCTCCCAGCACGGACACTCACCGTCTCCCAGCACCGACACTCACCGTCTCCCAGCACCGACACACACCGTCTCCCAGCACCGTCACTCACCGTCTCCCAGCACGGAGACACACCGTCTCTCAGCACGAACACACACAATCTCCCAGCACGGACACACACCGTCTGACTGCACGGACACACACTTTCTCCCAGGACGGATACACACGGTCTCCCAGAACAGACACACACTGTGTCCCAGCTCAAGTATACACCGTCTCCAAGCACGGAGACTCACCGTCTCCCAGGATGGACACACACCGTCTCCCAGCACGGAGACACACCGTCTCCCAACACGGACACTCACCGTCTCACAGCACAGACACACACAGTCTCCCAGAAGGAAAACACACCGTCTCCCAGCACGGACACTCACCATCTCCAGGCACGGACACACACCGTCTGCCTGGACAGACACGCACCTTTTCCCAGCACGGACACTCATCGTCTCCCAGCACCGACACACACCGTCTCACAGCACCGACACACACAAGACTCGCAGCACCGACAAACACCGTCTCCCAGCACCGACACTCGCCGTCTGCCTGGACGGACACACACCTTCTCCCAGTACGGACATTCATCGTCTCTCAGCACGGACACTCACCGTCTCTCAGCACGGACACACACCAAGGCCCAGCATGGACACTCACCGTCTCCCAGCACGGACACTCACCATCTCCCAGCACGGACACACACCGTCGCACAGCACGGACAATCACCGTCTCCCAGCACGGACACTCACCGTCCCCCAGCACGGAGACACACCGTCTCTCAGCACGAACACACACAATCTCCCAGCACGGACACACACCGTCTGACTGCACGGACACACACCTTCTCCCAGGACGGATACACACGGTCTCCCAGAACAGACACACACTGTGTCCCAGCTCAAGTATACACTGTCTCCAAGCACGGAGACTCACCGTCTCCCAGCACGGACATACACCGTCTCCCAGCATGGACACCCACCATCTGCCTGGACTGACACACACCTTCTCCCAGCACGGACACTCACCGTCTCCCAGCACCGACACACACCGTCTCACAGCACCGACACACACAAGACTCGCAGCACTGACACACACAAGACACGCAGCACCGACACACACCGTCTCCTAGCACTGACGCACACTGTCTCCCAGCACCGACACAGACCGTCTCCCAGCACCGACACTCACCGTCACCCAGCACGGACACACACCGTTGCCCAGCACGGGCACTCACTGTCTCCCAGCAGCGACACTCACCATCTCCCAGCACCGACACACACCATCTCCCACTACGGACACTCACTGTCTCCCGACATGGAGACTCACCGTCTTCCAGCACCGACACACAACGTCTCCCAGCACCGAAACACAGGGTCTCCCAGCACAGACACTCACCGTCTCACAGGACGGACACACACCGTCTCCCAGCACGGAGACACACCGTCTCCCAACACGGACACTCACCGTCTCCCAGCACGGACACACACCGTCTCCCAGCACCGACACACACCGTCACCCAGCACCGACACACACCGTCTCCCAGCACCGACACTCACCGTCTCCCAGCACCAACACACACAAGACTCGCAGCACCGGCACACACAAGACTCGCAGCACCGGCACACACCGTCTCCCAGCACTGGCACACACCATCTCACAGCACCGACACACACTGTCTACCAGCACCGACACACAGCGTCTCCCAGCACCGACACACACCGTCTCCCAGCACTGACAAACACCGTCTCCCAGCACCTACACACACCGTTGTCAGCACGGGCACTCACAGTCTCTCAGCAGCGACACTCACCGTCTCCCAGCACGGACACACGCGTCTCCCAGCACCGACACACGCTACCTCCCTGCACGAACACTCACTGTCTCCCAGCACGGACACTCACTGTCTCCCAGCACGGACACTCATCATCTACCAGCACGGACACTCACCGTCTCCCAGCACCGACACACACCGTCTCCCAGCACCGTCACTCACCGTCTCCCAGCACGGAGACACACCGTCTCTCAGCACGAACACACACAATCTCCCAGCACAGACACACACCGTCTGACTGCACGGACACACACTTTCTCCCAGGACGGATACACACGGTCTCCCAGAACAGACACACACTGTGTCCCAGCTCAAGTATACACCGTCTCCAAGCACGGAGACTCACCGTCTCCCAGCACGGACATACACCGTCTCCCAGCATGGACACCCACCATCTGCCTGGATGGACACACACCGTTGCCCAGCACGGACACTCACCGTCTCCCAGCACCGACACACACCGTCTCACAGCACCGACATACACAAGACTCGCAGCACCGACACACACAAGACACGCAGCACCGACACACACCGTCTCCCAGCACCGAAACACAGGGTCTCCCAGCACAGACACTCACCGTCTCACAGGACGGACACACACCGTCTCCCAGCACGGAGACACACCGTCTCCCAACACGGACACTCACCGTCTCCCAGCACGGACACACACCGTCTCCCAGCACCGACACACACCGTCACCCAGCACCGACACACACCGTCTCCCAGCACCGACACTCACCGTCTCCCAGCACCAACACACACAAGACTCGCAGCACCGGCACACACAAGACTCGCAGCACCGGCACACACCGTCTCCCAGCACCGGCACACACCATCTCCCAGCACCGACACACACTGTCTACCAGCACCGACACACAGCGTTTCCCAGCACCGACACACACCGTCTCCCAGCACTGACAAACACCGTCTCCCAGCACCGACACACACCGTCTCCCAGCACCGACACTCACCGTCTCCCAGCACCGACACACACCGTTGCCAGCACGGGCACTCACAGTCTGTCAGCAGCGACACTCACCGTCTCCCAGCACGGACACACGCGTCTCCCAGCACCGACACACGCTATCTCCCTGCACGAACACTCACTGTCTCCCAGCACGGACACTCACTGTCTCCCAGCACGGACACTCATCATCTACCACCACGGACACTCACCGTCTCCCAGCACCGACACACACCGTCTCCCAGCACCCACACACACCGCCTCCCAGCACAGACACACACTGTCTCCCAGCTCAAGTATACACCGTCTCCAAGCACAGATACTCACCGTCTCCCAGCACAGTCACACACAACTGCCCAGCACACTCACCGTCTCCCAGCACGGACACTCACCGTCTCCCAGCACCGACACACACCATCTCCCAGCATGGACACACACCGTCTGCCTGGACGGACACACACCTTCTCCCAGCACGGACACTCACCGTCTCCCAGCACCGACACTCACCGTCTCCCAGCACCGACACACACCGTCTCCCAGCACCGTCACTCACCGTCTCCCAGCACGGAGACACACCGTCTCTCAGCACGAACACACACAATCTCCCAGCACGGACACACACCGTCTGACTGCACGGACACACACTTTCTCCCAGGACGGATACACACAGTCTCCCAGAACAGACACACACTGTGTCCCAGCTCAAGTATACAGCGTCTCCAAGCACGGAGACTCACCGTCTCCCAGCACGGACATACACCGTCTCCCAGCATGGACACCCACCATCTGCCTGGATGGACACACACCTTCTCCCAGCACGGACACTCACCGTCTCCCAGCACCGACACACACCGTCTCACAGCACCGACACACACAAGACTCGCAGCACCGACACACACAAGACACGCAGCACCGACACACACCGTCTCCTAGCACTGACGCACACTGTCTCCCAGCACCGACACAGACTGTCTCCCAGCACCGACACAGACCGTCTCCCAGCACCGACACTCACCGTCACCCAGCACAGACACACACCGTTGCCCAGCACGGGCACTCACTGTCTCCCAGCAGCGACACTCACCATCTCCCAGCACCGACACACACCATCTCCCAGTACGGACACTCACTGTCTCCCGACATGGAGACTCACCGTCTTCCAGCACCGACACACACCGTCTCCCAGCACCGAAACACAGGGTCTCCCAGCACAGACACTCACCGTCTCACAGGACGGACACACACCGTCTCCCAGCACGGAGACACACTGTCTCCCAACACGGACACTCACCGTCTCCCAGCACGGACACATACCGTCTCCCAGCACCGACACACACCGTCACCCAGCACCGACACACACCGTCTCCCAGCACCGACACTCACCGTCTCCCAGCACCAACACACACAATACTCGCAGCACCGGCACACACAAGACTCGCAGCACCGGCACACACCGTCTCCCAGCACCGGCACACACCATCTCCCAGCACCAACACACACTGTCTACCAGCACCGACACACAGCGTCTCCCAGCACCGACACACACCGTCTCCCAGCACTGACAAACACCGTCTCCCAGCACCGACACACACCGTTGCCAGCACAGGCACTCACACTCTCCCAGCAGCGACACTCACCGTCTCCCAGCACGGACACACGCGTCTCCCAGCACCGACACACGCTATCTCCCTGCACGAACACTCACTGTCTCCCAGCACGGACACTCACTGTCTCCCAGCACGGACACTCATCATCTCCCAGCACGGACACTCACCGTCTCCCAGCACCGACACACACAGTCTCCCAGCACCCACACACACCGCCTCCCAGCACAGACACACACTGTCTCCCAGCTCAAGTATACACCGTCTCCAAGCACAGATACTTACCGTCTCCCAGCACAGTCACACATCACTGCCCAGCACACTCACCGTCTCCCAGCACGGACACTCACCGTCTCCCAGCACCGACACACACCATCTCCCAGCATGGACACACAGCGTCTGCCTGGACGGACACACACCTTCTCCCAGCACGGACACTCACCGTCTCCCAGCACCGACACTCACCGTCTCCCAGCACCGACACACACCGTCTCCCAGCACCGTCACTCACCGTCTCCCAGCACGGAGACACACCGTCTCTCAGCACGAACACACACAATCTCCCAGCACAGACACACACCGTCTGACTGCACAGACACACACTTTCTCCCAGGACGGATACACACGGTCTCCCAGAACAGACACACACTGTGTCCCAGCTCAAGTATACAGCGTCTCCAAGCACGGAGACTCACCGTCTCCCAGCATGGACACCCACCATCTGCCTGGATGGACACACACCTTCTCCCAGCACGGACACTCACCGTCTCCCAGCACCGACACACACCGTCTCACAGCACCGACACACACAAGACTCGCAGCACCGACACACACAAGACACGCAGCACCGACACACACCGTCTCCCAGCACTGACGCACACTGTCTCCCAGCACCGACACAGACTGTCTCCCAGCACCGACACAGACCGTCTCCCAGCACCGACACTCACCGTCACCCAGCATTGACACACACCGTTGCCCAGCACGAGCACTCACTGTCTCCCAGCAGCAACACTCACCATCTCCCAGCACCGACACACACCATCTCCCAGTACGGACACTCACTGTCTCCCGACATGGAGACTCACCGTCTCCCAGCACCGACACACACCGTCTCCCAGCACCGAAACACAGGGTCTCCCAGCACAGACGCTCACCGTCTCCCAGGATGGACACACACCGTCTCCCAGCACGGAGACACACCGTCTCCCAACACGGACACTCACCGTCTCACAGCACAGACACACACAGTCTCCCAGAAGGAAAACACACCGTCTCCCAGCACGGACACTCACCATCTCCAGGCACGGACACACACCGTCTGCCTGGACGGACACACACCTTTTCCCAGCACGGACACTCATCGTCTCCCAGCACCGACACACACCGTCTCACAGCACCGACACACACAAGACTCGCAGCACCGACAAACACCGTCTCCCAGCACCGACACTCGCCGTCTGCCTGGACGGACACACACCTTCTCCCAGTACGGACATTCATCGTCTCTCAGCACGGACACTCACCGTCTCTCAGCACGGACACACACCAAGGCCCAGCATGGACACTCACCGTCTCCCAGCACGGACACTCACCATCTCCAGGCACGGACACACACCGTCTCCCGGCACTGACACACACCGTCTCCCAGCGCGGACACAAACCTTCTCCCAGCACTGACACAAACCGTCTCCCAGGACCGACACACACCGTCACCCAGCACCAACAAACACCGTCTCCCAGCACCGACACTCGCCGTCTGCCTGGACAGACACACACCTTCTCCCAGTACGGACACTCATCGTCTCTCAGCACGGACACACACCAAGGCCCAGCATGGACACTCACCGTCTCCCAGCACGGACACTCACCGTCTCCCAGCACGGACACTCACCATCTCCAGGCACGGACACACACCGTCTCCCGGCACTGACACACACCGTCTCCCAGCACGGACACAAACCGTCTCCCAGCACTGACACACACCGTCTCCCAGGACCGACACACACCGTCACCCAGCACCGACAAACACCGTCTCCCAGCACCGACACTCGCCGTCTGCCTGGACAGACACACACCTTCTCCCAGTACGGACACTCATCGTCTCTCAGCACGGACACTCACCATCTCTCAGCATGGACACACACCAAAGCCCAGCATGGACACTCACCGTCTCCCAGCACGGACACTCACCGTCACCCAGCACCCACACACACTGTCTCCAAGCACCAACGCACTTATCTCTCCCAGCATCGACACTCACCGTCTCCCAGCACGGACACACACCGTCGTCCAGCACGTACACTCACCGTCTCCCAGCAGCGACACATACCGTCTCCCCGCACCGACACATGTAAGTCTCCCAGCTCTGACACACACCGTCTCTCACCACGGACACGCACAGTCTCCCAGAACGGACACACACCATCTCCCAGCACCGACACTCACCGTCTCCCAGCACGGACACTCACCGTCTCCCAGCATGGACACACACCGTCTGACTGCACGGACACACACTTTCTCCCAGGATGGATACACACGGTCTCCCAGAACAGACACACACTGTGTCCCAGCTCAAGTATACATCGTCTCCAAGCACGGAGACTCACCATCTCCCAGCACGGACATACACCGCGGCCCAGCACACTCACCGTCTCCCCGCACGGACACTAACCGTCTCCCAGCACCGACACACACCATCTCCCAGCACCGACACACTTAAGTCTCCCAGCACCGACACTCACCGTCTCCCAGCACTGACACACACCGTTGCCCAGCACGGGCACTCACAGTCTCCCAGCAGCGACACTCACCGTCTCCCAGCACGGACACACGCGTCTCCCAGCACCGACACACGCTATCTCCCTGCACAAACACTCACTGTCTCCCAGCACGGACACTCACTGTCTCCCAGCACGGACACTCATCATCTCCCAGCACGGACACTCACCGTCTCCCAGCACCGACACACACCGTCTCCCAGCACCCACACACACCGTCTGCCTGGACGGACACACACCTTCTCCCAGCACGGACACTCACCGTCTCCCAGCACAGACACACACAGTCTCCCAGAAGGGAAACACACCGTCTCCCAGCACGGACACTCACCATCTCCCAGCACGGACACACACCGTCTGCCTGGACGGACACACACCTTCTCCCAGCACGGACACTCACCGTCTCCCAGTACCGACACTCGCGTCTCCCAGCACCGACACACGCTATCTCCCTGCACGGACACTCACTGTCTCCCAGCACGGACACTCACTGTCTCCCAGCACGGACACTCATCATCTCCCAGCACGGACACTCACCGTCTCCCAGCACCGACACACACCGTCTCCCAGCACCCACACACACCGCCTCCCAGCACAGACACACACTGTCTCCCAGCTCAAGTATACACTGTCTCCAAGCACAGATACTCACCGTCTCCCAGCACAGTCACACACCACTGCCCAGCATACTCACCGTATCCCAGCACGGACACTCACCGCCTCCCAGCACCAACACACACCATCTCCCAGCATGGACACACACCGTCTGCCTGGACGGACACACACCTTCTCCCAGCACGGACACTCACCGTCTCCCAGCACCGACACTCACCATCTCCCAGCACGGACACACACCGTCGCACAGCACGGACACTCACCGTCTCCCAGCACGGACACTCACCGTCTCCCAGCACGGAGACACACCATCTCTCAGCACGAACACTCACAATCTCCCAGCACGGACACACACCGTCTGACTGCACGGACACACACTTTCTCCCAGGACGGATACACACGGTCTCCCAGAACAGACACACACTGTGTCCCAGCTCAAGTATACACCGTCTCCAAGCACGGAGACTCACCGTCTCCCAGCACGGGCACTCACTGTCTCCCAGCAGCGACACTCACCATCTCTCAGCACCGATACACACCATCTCCCAGTACGGACACTCACTGTCTCCCGACATGGAGACTCACCGTCTCCCGACATGGAGACTCACCGTCTCCCAGCACCGACGCACACCGTCTCCCAGCACCGAAACACAGGGTCTCCCAGCACAGACACTCACCGTCTCCCAGGACGGACACACACCGTCTCCCAGCACGGAGACACACCGTCTCCCAACACGGACAATCACCGTCTCACAGCACAGACACACACAGTCTCCCAGAAGGAAAACACATCGTCTCCCAGCACGGACACTCACCATCTCCAGGCACGGACACACACCGTCTCCCAGCACTGACGCACACCGTCTCCCAGCACGGACACAAACCGTCTCCCAGCACTGACACACACCGTCTCCCAGGACCGACACACACCGTCACCCAGCACCGACAAACACCGTCGCCCAGCACGTACACTCATCGTCTCCCAGCAGCGACACATACCGTCTCCCCGCACCGACACATGTAAGTCTCCCAGCTCCGGCACACACCGTCTCCCACCACGGACACGCACAGTCTCCCAGAACGGACACACACCATCTCCCAGCACGGACACTCACCGTCTCCCAGCACGGACACTCACCGTCTCCCAGCACCGACACACACCATCTCCCAGCATGGACACACACCGTCTGCCTGGACGGACACACACCTTCTCCCAGCACTGACACACACCGTCTCCCAGGACCGACACACACCGTCATCCAGCACCGACAAACACCGTCTCCCAGCACCGACACTCGCCGTCTGCCTGGACGGACACACACCTTCTCCCAGCACAGACACACACCGTCGCCCAGCACGTACACTCACCATCTCCCTGCAGCGACACATACCGTCTCCCCGCACCGACACATGTAAGTCTCCCAGCTCCGACACACACCGTCTCCCACCACGGACACGCACAGTCTCCCAGAACGGACACACACCATCTCCCAGTACGGACATTCATCGTCTCTCAGCACGCACACTCACCGTCTCTCAGCACGGACACACACCAAGGCCCAGCATGGACACTCACCGTCTCCCAGCATGGACACTCACCATCTCCAGGCACGGACACACACCGTCTCCCAGCACTGACACACACCGTCTCCCAGCACGGACACAAACCGTCTCCCAGCACTGACACACACCGTCTCCCAGGACCGACACACACCGTCTCCCAGCACGGAGACACACCGTCTCCCAACACGGACACTCACCGTCTCACAGCACAGACACACACAGTCTCCCAGAAGGAAAACACACCGTCTCCCAGCAAGGACACTCACCATCTCCAGGCACGGACACACACCGTCTGCCTGGACGGACACACACCTTTTCCCAGCACGGACACTCATCGTCTCCCAGCACCGACACACACCATCTCACAGCACCGACACACACAAGACTCGCAGCACCGACACACACAACACTCGCAGCGCCGACACACACCGCCTCCCAGCACCGACGCACACTGTCTCCCATCACGGACACACACCGTCTCCCAGCACCGATCCACACCGTCTCCCAGCACCGACACACACCGTCTCCCAGCACGGACACTCGCGTCTCCCAGCACGGACACTCGCGTCTCCCAGCACCGACACACGCTATCTCCCTGCACGGACACTCACTGTCTCCCAGCACGGACACTCACTGTCTCCCAGCACGGACACTCATCATCTCCCAGCACGGACACTCACCGTCTCCCAGCACCCACACACACCGCCTCCCAGCACAGACACACACTGTCTCCCAGCTCAAGTATACACCGTCTCCAAGCACAGATACTCACCGTCTCCCAGCACAGTCACACACCACTGCCCAGCACACTCACCGTCTCCCAGCACGGACACTCACCGTCTCCCAGCACCGACACACACCATCTCCCAGCATGGACACACACCGTCTGCCTGGACGGACACACACCTTCTCCCAGCACGGACACACACCGTCTCCCAGCACCGACACACACAAGACTCGCAACACCGACGCACACCGTCTCCCAGCACCGACGCACACTGTCTCCCAGCACCGACACACACTGTCTCCCAGCACCAACACACTTAGCTCTCCCAGCACGGACACTCACCGTCACCCAGCACCGACACACACCTTCTCCCAACACAAACCCACTCACCGTCTCCCAAAACGGACACAAGGCGTCACCCAACACGGACACACACCGTCGCCCAGCACCGACACTCACCGTCTCCCAGCACCGACACACACCGTCTCCCAGCACCGTCACACACCATCTACCAGTACGGACACTCACCATCTCCCAGCACGGACACACACCGTCGCACAGCACGGACAATCATCATCTCCCAGCACGGACACTCACCGTCTCCCAGCACTGACACTCACCGTCTCCCAGCACCGACACACACCGTCTCCCAGCACCGTCACACACCGTCTACCAGTACGGACACTCACCATCTCCCAGTACGGAGACACACCGTCGCACAGCACGGACAATCACCATCTCCCAGCAGGGACACTCACCATCTCCCAGCACGGACACACACCGCCTCCCAGCACCGACGCACACTGTCTCCCATCACGGACACACACTGTCTCCCAGCACCGATCCACACCGTCTCCCAGCACCGACACACACCGTCTCCCAGCACCGTCACACACCATCTACCAGTACCGACACTCACCGTCTCCCGACATGGAGACTCACCGTGTCCCAGCACCGACACATGCCGTCTGCCAGCACCGAAACACAGGGTCTCTCAGCACAGACACTCACCGTCTCCCAGGACGGACACACACCGTCGCCCAGCACGTACACTCACCGTCTCCCAGCAGCGACACAGACCGTCTCCCCGCACCGACGCATGTAAGTCTCCCAGCTCCGACACACACCGTCTCCCACCACGGACACGCACAGTCTCCCAGAACGGACACACACCATCTCCCAGCACGGACACTCACCGTCTCCCAGCACGGACACTCACCGTCTCCCAGCACCGACACACACCATCTCCCAGCATGGACACACACCGTCTGCCTGGACGGACACACACCTTCTCCCAGCACTGACACACACCGTCTCCCAGGACCGACACACACCGTCACCCAGCACCGACAAACACCGTCTCCCAGCACCGACACTCGCCGTCTGCCTGGACTTACACACACCTTCTCCCAGTACGGACACTCATCGTCCCTCAGCACGGACACACACCAAAGCCCAGCATGGACACTCACCGTCTCCCAGCACGGACACTCACCGCCTCCCAGCACCAACACACACCATCTCCCAGCATGGACACACACCGTCTGCCTGGACGGACACACACCTTCTCCCAGCACGGACACACACCTTCTCCCAGCACCGACACTCACCGTCTCCCAGCACCGACACTCACCATCTCCCAGCACGGACACACACCGTCGCACAGCACGGACACTCACCGTCTCCCAGCACGGACACTCACCGTCTCCCAGCACGGAGACACACCATCTCTCAGCACGAACACTCACAATCTCCCAGCACGGACACACACCGTCTGACTGCACGGACACACACTTTCTCCCAGGACGGATACACACTGTGTCCCAGCTCAAGTATACACCGTCTCCAAGCACGGAGACTCACCGTCTCCCAGCACGGGCACTCACTGTCTCCCAGCAGCGACACTCACCATCTCCCAGCACCGATACACACCATCTCCCAGTACGGACACTCACTGTCTCCCGACATGGAGACTCACCGTCTCCCGACATGGAGACTCACCGTCTCCCAGCACCGACGCACACCGTCTCCCAGCACCGAAACACAGGGTCTCCCAGCACAGACACTCACCGTCTCCCAGGACGGACACACACCGTCTCCCAGCACGGAGACACACCGTCTCCCAACACGGACAATCACCGTCTCACAGCACAGACACACACAGTCTCCCAGAAGGAAAACACATCGTCTCCCAGCACGGACACTCACCATCTCCAGGCACGGACACACACCGTCTCCCAGCACTGACGCACACCGTCTCCCAGCACGGACACAAACCGTCTCCCAGCACTGACACACACCGTCTCCCAGGACCGACACACACCGTCACCCAGCACCGACAAACACCGTCGCCCAGCACGTACACTCACCGTCTCCCAGCAGCGACACATACCGTCTCCCCGCACCGACACATGTAAGTCTCCCAGCTCCGGCACACACCGTCTCCCACCACGGACACGCACAGTCTCCCAGAACGGACACACACCATCTCCCAGCACGGACACTCACCGTCTCCCAGCACGGACACTCACCGTCTCCCAGCACCGACACACACCATCTCCCAGCATGGACACACACCGTCTGCCTGGACGGACACACACCTTCTCCCAGCACTGACACACACCGTCTCCCAGCACGGACACAAACCGTCTCCCAGCACTGACACACACCGTCTCCCAGGACCGACACACACCGTCACCCAGCACCGACAAACACCGTCTCCCAGCACCGACACTCGCCGTCTGCCTGGACGGACACACACCTTCTCCCAGCACAGACACACACCGTCGCCCAGCACGTACACTCACCATCTCCCTGCAGCGACACATACCGTCTCCCCGCACCGACACATGTAAGTCTCCCAGCTCCGACACACACCGTCTCCCACCACGGACACGCACAGTCTCCCAGAACGGACACACACCATCTCCCAGTACGGACATTCATCGTCTCTCAGCACGCACACTCACCGTCTCTCAGCACGGACACACACCAAGGCCCAGCATGGACACTCACCGTCTCCCAGCATGGACACTCACCATCTCCAGGCACGGACACACACCGTCTCCCAGCACTGACACACACCGTCTCCCAGCACGGACACAAACCGTCTCCCAGCACTGACACACACCGTCTCCCAGGACCGACACACACCGTCTCCCAGCACGGAGACACACCGTCTCCCAACACGGACACTCACCGTCTCACAGCACAGACACACACAGTCTCCCAGAAGGAAAACACACCGTCTCCCAGCAAGGACACTCACCATCTCCAGGCACGGACACACACCGTCTGCCTGGACGGACACACACCTTTTCCCAGCACGGACACTCATCGTCTCCCAGCACCGACACACACCATCTCACAGCACCGACACACACAAGACTCGCAGCACCGACACACACAACACTCGCAGCGCCGACACACACCGCCTCCCAGCACCGACGCACACTGTCTCCCATCACGGACATACACCGTCTCCCAGCACCGATCCACACCGTCTCCCAGCACCGACACACACCGTCTCCCAGCACGGACACTCGCGTCTCCCAGCACGGACACTCGCGTCTCCCAGCACCGACACACGCTATCTCCCTGCACGGACACTCACTGTCTCCCAGCACGGACACTCACTGTCTCCCAGCACGGACACTCATCATCTCCCAGCACGGACACTCACCGTCTCCCAGCACCCACACACACCGCCTCCCAGCACAGACACACACTGTCTCCCAGCTCAAGTATACACCGTCTCCAAGCACAGATACTCACCGTCTCCCAGCACAGTCACACACCACTGCCCAGCATACTCACCGTATCCCAGCACGGACACTCACCGCCTCCCAGCACCAACACACACCATCTCCCAGCATGGACACACACCGTCTGCCTGGACGGACACACACCTTCTCCCAGCACGGACACTCACCGTCTCCCAGCACCGACACTCACCATCTCCCAGCACCGACACACACCGTCTCCCAGCACCGTCACACACCATCTACCAGTACGGACACTCACCATCTCCCAGCACGGACACACACCGTCGCACAGCACGGACAATCACCATCTCCCAGCACGGACACTCACCGTCTCCCAGCACTGACACTCACCGTCTCCCAGCACCGACACACACCGTCTCCCAGCACCGTCACACACCGTCTACCAGTACGGACACTCACCATCTCCCAGTACGGAGACACACCGTCGCACAGCACGGACAATCACCATCTCCCAGCAGGGACACTCACCATCTCCCAGCACGGACACACACCGCCTCCCAGCACCGACGCACACTGTCTCCCATCACGGACACACACTGTCTCCCAGCACCGATCCACACCGTCTCCCAGCACCAACACACACCGTCTCCCAGCACCGTCACACACCATCTACCAGTACCGACACTCACCGTCTCCCGACATGGAGACTCACCGTGTCCCAGCACCGACACATGCCGTCTGCCAGCACCGAAACACAGGGTCTCTCAGCACAGACACTCACCGTCTCCCAGGACGGACACACACCGTCGCCCAGCACGTACACTCACCGTCTCCCAGCAGCGACACAGACCGTCTCCCCGCACCGACGCATGTAAGTCTCCCAGCTCCGACACACACAGTCTCCCACCACGGACACGCACAGTCTCCCAGAACGGACACACACCATCTCCCAGCACGGACACTCACCGTCTCCCAGCACGGACACTCACCGTCTCCCAGCACCGACACACACCATCTCCCAGCATGGACACACACCGTCTGCCTGGACGGACACACACCTTCTCCCAGCACTGACACACACCGTCTCCCAGGACCGACACACACCGTCACCCAGCACCGACAAACACCGTCTCCCAGCACCGACACTCGCCGTCTGCCTGGACTTACACACACCTTCTCCCAGTACGGACACTCATCGTCCCTCAGCACGGACACACACCAAAGCCCAGCATGGACACTCACCGTCTCCCAGCACGGACACTCACCGTCACCCAGCACCCACACACACCGTCTCCAAGCACCAACATACTTATCTCTCCCAGCACCGACACTCACCGTCTCCCAGCACGGACACACACCGTCGCCCAGCACGTACACTCACCGTCTCCCAGCAGCGACACATACCGTCTCCCCGCACCGACACATGTAAGTCTCCCAGCTCCGACACACACCGTCTCCCAGCACCGACACACACCATCTCCCAGCATGGACACACACCGTCTGCCTGGACGGACACACACCTTCTCCCAGCACTGACACACACCGTCTCCCAGGACCGACACACACCGTCACCCAGCACCGACAAACACCGTCTCCCAGCACCGACACTCGCCGTCTGCCTGGACGGACACACACTTTCTCCCAGTACGGACACTCATCGTCTCTCAGCACGGACACACACCAAAGCCCAGCATGGACACTCACCGTCTCCCAGCACGGACACTCACCGTCACCCAGCACCCACACACACCGTCTCCAAGCACCAACACACTTATCTCTCCCAGCACCGACACTCACCGTCTCCCAGCACGGACACACACCGTCGCCCAGCACGTACACTCACCGTCTCCCAGCAGTGACACATACCGTCTCCCCGCACCGACACATGTAAGTCTCCCAGCTCCGACACACACCGTCTCCCACCACAGACACGCACAGTCTCCCAGAACGGACACACACCATCTCCCAGCACGGACACTCACAATCTCCCAGCACGGACACTGACTGTCTCCCAGAATGGACACAAACTGTCTTCCAGCACAGACACACACTGCCTCCCAGTACGGACACTCACCGTCTCCCAGCACGGACACTTAACGTCTCCCAGCACGGACACTCACCTTCTCCCAGCATGGACACACACTATCTCCCAGCTCAAGTATACACCGTCTCCAAGCACGGATACTCACCGTCTCCCAGCACGGACACATACCGCTGCCCAGCACACTCACGTTCTCCCAGCAGGGACACTCACCGTCTCCCAGCACCGACGCAAACCGTCTCCCAGCACCGACTCACACTGTCTCCCTGCACCGACACTCACCGGTGCCCAGCACGGACAATCACCGTCGCCCAGCACGGACACTCACCGTCGCCCAGCACGGACACTCACCGTCCCCCAGCACCGACACACACAGTCTCCCAGACTGACACATACCGTCTCCCAGCAGCGCACACACCGCCTCCCAGCACCGACACACAATGCCTCCCAGACTGACACAGACCGTCTGCCAGCAGCGCACACACCGTCTCCCAGCACCGACACACACCGTCTCCTAGCAGTGACACACACCGTCTCCCAGCACGGACATTCGCCATCTCCCAGCACGGACACTCGCCGTCTCCCAGCACGGACACACACCATCTCACAGCACCGACACACACAAGACTCGCAGCACCGACACACACAACTCTCGCAGCGCCGACACACACCGCCTCCCAGCACCGACGCACACTGTCTCCCATCACGGACACACACCGTCTCCCAGCACCGATCCACACCGTCTCCCAGCACCGACACACACCGTCTCCCAGCACGGACACTCGCGTCTCCCAGCACCGACACACGCTATCTCCCTGCACGGACACTCACTGTCTCCCAGCACGGACACTCACTGTCTCCCAGCACGGACACTCATCATCTCCGAGCACGGACACTCACTGTCTCCCAGCACCCACACACACCGCCTCCCAGCACAGACACACACTGTCTCCCAGCTCAAGTATACACCGTCTCCAAGCACAGATACTCACCGTCTCCCAGCACAGTCACACACCACTGCCCAGCACACTCACCGTCTCCCAGCACGGACACTCACCGTCTCCCAGCACCGACATACACCATCTCCCAGCATGGACACACACCGTCTGCCTGGACGGACACACACCTTCTCCCAGCACGGACACACACCGTCTCCCAGCACCGACACACACAAGACTCGCAACACCGACGCACACCGTCTCCCAGCACCGACGCACACTGTCTCCCAGCACCGACACACACTGTCTCCCAGCACCAACACACTTAGCTCTCCCAAAACGGACACAAGGCATCACCCAACACGGACACACACCGTCGCCCAGCACTGACACTCACCGTCTCCCAGCACCGACACACACCGTCTCCCAGCACCGTCACACACCATCTACCAGTACGGACACTCACCATCTCCCAGCACGGACACACACCGTCGCACAGCATGGACAATCACCATCTCCCAGCACGGACACTCACCGTCTCCCAGCACTGACACTCACCGTCTCCCAGCACCGACACACACCGTCTCCCAGCACCGTCACACACCGTCTACCAGTACGGACACTCACCATCTCCCAGTACGGAGACACACCGTCGCACAGCACGGACAATCACCATCTCCCAGCAGGGACACTCACCATCTCCCAGCACGGACACACACCGCCTCCCAGCACCGACGCACACTGTCTCCCATCACGGACACACACTGTCTCCCAGCACCGATCCACACCGTCTCCCAGCACCGACACACACCGTCTCCCAGCACCGTCACACACCGTCTACCAGTACCGACACTCACCGTCTCCCGACATGGAGACTCACCGTGTCCCAGCACCGACACATGCCGTCTGCCAGCACCGAAACACAGGGTCTCTCAGCACAGACACTCACCGTCTCCCAGGACGGACACACACCGTCTCCCAGCACGGAGACACACCGTCTCCCAACACGGACACTCACCGTCTCACAGCACAGACACACACAGTCTCCCAGAAGGGAAACACACCGTCTCCCAGCACAGACACTCACCATCTCCCAGCACGGACACACACCGTCTGCCTGGACGGACACACACCTTCTCCCAGCACGGACACTCACCGTCTCCCAGCACCGACACACACCGTCTCATAGCACCGACACACACTGTCTCCCAGCACCGACACACACCGTCTCCCAGCACGGACACACACCGTCTCCCAGCACCGACACATACAGTCACCCAGCACCGACACAACCCGTCTCCCAGCACCGACACACACCGTCTCCCAGCACCGACAATCACCGTCTCCCAGCAGCGACACACACCATCTCCCAGAAGGGAAACACACCGTCTCCCAGCACGGACACTCACCATCTCCCAGCACGGACACACACCGTCTGCCTGGACAGACACACACCTTCTCCCAGCACGGACACTCACCGTCTCCCAGCACCGACACTCGCGTCTCCCAGCACCGACACACGCTATCTCCCTGCACGGACACTCACTGTCTCCCAGCACGGACACTCACTGTCTCCCAGCACGGACACTCATCATCTCCCAGCACGGACACTCACCGTCTCCCAGCACCGACACACACCGTCTCCCAGCACCCACACACACCGCCTCCCAGCACAGACACACACTGTCTCCCAGCTCAAGTATACACTGTCTCCAAGCACAGATACTCACCGTCTCCCAGCACAGTCACACACCACTGCCCAGCACACTCACCGTCTCCCAGCACGGACACTCACCGTCTCCCAGCACCGACACACACCATCTCCCAGCATGGACACACACCGTCTGCCTGGACGGACACACACCTTCTCCCAGCACGGACACTCACCGTCTCCCAGCACCGACACTCACTGTCTCCCAGCACCGACACTCACCATCTCCCAGCACGGACACACACCGTCGCACAGCACGGACAATCACCGTCTCCCAGCACGGACACTCACCGTCTCCCAGCACGGAGACACACCATCTCTCAGCACGAACACACACAATCTCCCAGCACGGACACACACCGTCTGACTGCACGGACACACACTTTCTCCCAGGACGGATACACACGGTCTCCCAGAACAGAAACACACTGTGTCCCAGCTCAAGTATACACCGTCTCCAAGCACGGAGACTCACCATCTCCCAGCATGGACACACACCGTCTGCCTGGACGGACACACACCTTCTCCCAGCACTGACACACACCGTCTCCCAGGACCGACACACACCGTCACCCAGCACCGACAAACACCGTCTCCCAGCACCGACACTCGCCGTCTGCCTGGACGGACACACACCTTCTCCCAGTACGGACACTCATCGTCCCTCAGCACGGACACACACGAAAGCCCTGCATGGACACTCACCGTCTCCCAGCACGGACACTCACCGTCACCCAGCACCCACACACACCGTCTCCAAGCACCAACACACTTATCTCTCCCAGCACCGACACTCACCGTCTCCCAGCACGGACACACACCGTCGCCCAGCACGTACACTCACCGTCTCCCAGCAGCGACACATACCGTCTCCCCGCACCGACACATGTAAGTCTCCCAGCTCCGACACACACCGTCTCCCAGCACCGACACACACCATCTCCCAGCATGGACACACACCGTCTGCCTGGACGGACACACACCTTCTCCCAGCACTGACACACACCGTCTCCCAGGACCGACACACACCGTCACCCAGCACCGACAAACACCGTCTCCCAGCACCGACACTCGCCGTCTGCCTGGACGGACACACACTTTCTCCCAGTACGGACACTCATCGTCTCTCAGCACGGACACACACCAAAGCCCAGCATGGACACTCACCGTCTCCCAGCACGGACACTCACCGTCACCCAGCACCCACACACACCGTCTCCAAGCACCAACACACTTATCTCTCCCAGCACCGACACTCACCGTTTCCCAGCACGGACACACACCGTCGCCCAGCACGTACACTCACCGTCTCCCAGCAGTGACACATACCGTCTCCCCGCACCGACACATGTAAGTCTCCCAGCTCCGACACACACCGTCTCCCACCACAGACACGCACAGTCTCCCAGAACGGACACACACCATCTCCCAGCACGGACACTCACAATCTCCCAGCACGGACACTGACTGTCTCCCAGAATGGACACAAACTGTCTTCCAGCACGGACACACACTGTCTCCCAGTACGGACACTCACCGTCTCCCAGCACGGACACTTAACGTCTCCCAGCACGGACACTCACCGTCTCCCAGCACGGACACACACTATCTCCCAGCTCAAGTATACACCGTCTCCAAGCACGGATACTCACCGTCTCCCAGCACGGACACATACCGCTGCCCAGCACACTCACGTTCTCCCAGCAGGGACACTCACCGTCTCCCAGCACCGACGCAAACCGTCTCCCAGCACCGACTCACACTGTCTCCCTGCACCGACACTCACCAGTGCCCAGCACGGACAATCACCGTCGCCCAGCACGGACACTCACCGTCGCCCAGCACGGACACTCACCGTCCCCCAGCACCGACACACACAGTCTCCCAGACTGACACATACCGTCTCCCAGCAGCGCACACACCGTCTCCCAGCACCGACACACAATGCCTCCCAGACTGACACAGACCGTCTGCCAGCAGCGCACACACCGTCTCCCAGCACCGACACACACCGTCTCCTAGCAGTGACACACACCGTCTCCCAGCACGGACATTCGCCATCTCCCAGCACGGACACTCGCCGTCTCCCAGCACGGACACACACCATCTCATAGCACCGACACACACAAGACTCGCAGCACCGACACACACAACTCTCGCAGCGCCGACACACACCGCCTCCCAGCACCGACGCACGCTGTCTCCCATCACGGACACACACCGTCTCCCAGCACCGATCCACACCGTCTCCCAGCACCGACACACACCGTCTCCCAGCACGGACACTCGCGTCTCCCAGCACGGACACTCGCGTCTCCCAGCACCGACACACGCTATCTCCCTGCACGGACACTCACTGTCTCCCAGCACGGACACTCACTGTCTCCCAGCACGGACACTCATCATCTCCCAGCACGGACACTCACCGTCTCCCAGCACCCACACACACCGCCTCCCAGCACAGACACACACTGTCTCCTAGCTCAAGTATACACCGTCTCCAAGCACAGATACTCACCGTCTCCCAGCACAGTCACACACCACTGCCCAGCACACTCACCGTCTCCCAGCACGGACACTCACCGTCTCCCAGCACCGACACACACCATCTCCCAGCATGGACACACACCGTCTGCCTGGACGGACACACACCTTCTCCCAGCACGGACACACACCGTCTCCCAGCACCGACACACACAAGACTCGCAACACCGACGCACACCGTCTCCCAGCACCGACGCACACTGTCTCCCAGCACCGACACACACCTTCTCCCAACACAAACCCACTCACCGTCTCCCAAAACGGACACAAGGCGTCACCCAACACGGACACACACCGTCGCCCAGCACCGACACTCACCGTCTCCCAGCACCGACACACACCGTCTCCCAGCACCGTCACACACCATCCACCAGTACGGACACTCACCATCTCCCAGCACGGACACACACCGTCGCACAGCACGGACAATCACCATCTCCCAGCACGGACACTCACCGTCTCCCAGCACTGACACTCACCGTCTCCCAGCACCGACACACACCGTCTCCCAGCACCGTCACACACCGTCTACCAGTACGGACACTCACCATCTCCCAGTACGGAGACACACCGTCGCACAGCACGGACAATCACCATCTCCCAGCACGGACACACACCGCCTCCCAGCACCGACGCACACTGTCTCCCATCACGGACACACACTGTCTCCCAGCACCGATCCACACCGTCTCCCAGCACCGACACACACCGTCTCCCAGCACCGTCACACACCGTCTACCAGTACCGACACTCACCGTCTCCCGACATGGAGACTCACCGTGTCCCAGTACCGACACATGCCGTCTGCCAGCACCAAAACACAGGGTCTCTCAGCACAGACACTCACCGTCTCCCAGGACGGACACACACCGTCTCCCAGCACGGAGACACACCGTCTCCCAACACGGACACTCACCGTCTCACAGCACAGACACACACAGTCTCCCAGAAGGGAAACACACCGTCTCCCAGCACAGACACTCACCATCTCCCAGCACGGACACACACCGTCTGCCTGGACGGACACACACCTTCTCCCAGCACGGACACTCACCGTCTCCCAGCACCGACACACACCGTCTCATAGCACCGACACACACCGTCTCCCAGCACCGACATGCACCGTCTCCCAGCACGGACACACACCGTCTCCCAGCACCGACACATACAGTCACCCAGCACCGACACAACCCGTCTCCCAGCACCGACACACACCGTCTCCCAGCACCGACAATTACCGTCTCCCAGCAGCGACACACACCATCTCCCAGAAGGGAAACACACCGTCTCCCAGCACGGACACTCACCATCTCCCAGCACGGACACACACCGTCTGCCTGGACGGACACACACCTTCTCCCAGCATGGACACTCACCGTCTCCCAGCACGGACACTCATCATCTCCCAGCACGGACACTCACCGTCTCCCAGCACCGACACACACCGTCTCCCAGCACCCACACACACCGCCTCCCAGCACAGACACACACTGTCTCCCAGCTCAAGTATACACTGTCTCCAAGCACAGATACTCACCGTCTCCCAGCACAGACACTCACCATCTCCCAGCACGGACACACACCGTCTGCCTGGACGGACACACACCTTCTCCCAGCACGGACACTCACCGTCTCCCAGCACCGACACACACCGTCTCATAGCACCGACACACACCGTCTCCCAGCACCGACATGCACCGTCTCCCAGCACGGACACACACCGTCTCCCAGCACCGACACATACAGTCACCCAGCACCGACACAACCCGTCTCCCAGCACCGACACACACCGTCTCCCAGCACCGACAATTACCGTCTCCCAGCAGCGACACACACCATCTCCCAGAAGGGAAACACACCGTCTCCCAGCACGGACACTCACCATCTCCCAGCACGGACACACACCGTCTGCCTGGACGGACACACACCTTCTCCCAGCATGGACACTCACCGTCTCCCAGCACCGACACTCGCGTCTCCCAGCACCGACACACGCTATCTCCCTGCACGGACACCCACTGTCTCCCAGCACGGACACTCACTGTCTCCCAGCACGGACACTCATCATCTCCCAGCACGGACACTCACCGTCTCCCAGCACCGACACACACCGTCTCCCAGCACCCACACACACCGCCTCCCAGCACAGACACACACTGTCTCCCAGCTCAAGTATACACTGTCTCCAAGCACAGATACTCACCGTCTCCCAGCACAGTCACACACCACTGCCCAGCACACTCACCGTCTCCCAGCACGGACACTCACCGTCTCCCAGCACCGACACACACCATCTCCCAGCATGGACACACACCGTCTGCCTCAACGGACACACACCTTCTCCCAGCACGGACACTCACCGTCTCCCAGCACCGACACTCACTGTCTCCCAGCACCAACACTCACCATCTCCCAGCACGGACACACACCGTCGCACAGCACGGACAATCACCGTCTCCCAGCACGGACACTCACCGTCTCCCAGCACAGAGACACACCATCTCTCAGCACGAACACACACAATCTCCCAGCACGGACACACACCGTCTGACTGCACGGACACACACTTTCTCCCAGGACGGATACACACGGTCTCCCAGAACAGAAACACACTGTGTCCCAGCTCAAGTATACACCGTCTCCAAGCACGGAGACTCACCGTCTCCCAGCACGGGCACTCACTGTCTCCCAGCAGCGACACTCACCATCTCCCAGCACGGACACTCACCGTCTCCCAGCACGGAGACACACCGTCTCTCAGCACGAACACACACAAGACTCGCAGCACCGACACACACAAGAAATGTAGCACCGACACGCACCGTCTCCCAGCATTGACGCACACTGTCTCCCAGCACCGACACAGACCTTCTCCCAGCACCGACACAGACCGTCTCCCAGCACCGACACTCACCGTCACCCAGCACGGACACACACCGTTGCCCAGCACGGACACTCACTGTCTCCCAGCAGCGACACTCACCATCTCCCAGCACCGACACACACCATCTCCCAGTACGGACACTCACCGTCTCCCAGCACTGACACTCACCGTCTCCCAGCACCGACACACACCGTCTCCCAGCACCGTCACACACCGTCTACCAGTACGGACACTCACCATCTCCCAGCACGGACACAGACCGTCGCACAGCACGGACAATCACCGTCTCCCAGCACGGACACTCACCGTCTCCCAGCACGGAGACACACCGTCTCTCAGCACGAACACACACAAGACTCGCAGCACCGACACACACAAGAAACTCAGCACCGACACACACCGTCTCCCAGCATTGACGCACACTGTCTCCCAGCACCGACACAGACTGTCTCCCAGCACCGACACAGACAGTCTCCCAGCACCGACACTCACCGTCACCCAGCACGGACACACACCGTTGCCCAGCACGGACACTCACTGTCTCCCAGCAGCGACACTCACCATCTCCCAGCACTGACACACACCATCTCCCAGTACGGACACTCACTGTCTCCCGACATGGAGACTCACCGTCTCCCAGCACCGACACACACCGTCTCCCAGCACCGAAACACAGGGTCTCCCAGCACAGACACTCACCGTCTCCCAGGACGGACACACACCGTCTCCCAGCACGGAGACACACCGTCTCCCAACACGGACACTCACCGTCTCACAGCAAAGACACACACAGTCTCCCAGAAGGAAAACACACCGTCTCCCAGCAAGGACACTCACCATCTCCAGGCACGGACACACACCGTCTGCCTGGACGGACACACACCTTTTCCCAGCACGGACACTCATCGTCTCCCAGCACCGACACACACCGTCTCACAGCACCGACACACACAAGACTCGCAGCACCGACAAACACCGTCTCCCAGCACTGACACTCGCCGTCTGCCTGGACGGACACACACCTTCTCCCAGTACGGACATTCATCGTCTCTCAGCACGGACACTCACCGTCTCTCAGCACGGACACACACCAAGACCCAGCATGGACACTCACCGTCTCCCAGCACGGACACTCACCATCTCCAGGCACGGACACACACCGTCTCCCAGCACTGACACACACCGTCGCCCAGCACGGACACAAACCGTCTCCCAGCACTGACACACACCGTCTCCCAGGACCGACACACACCGTCACCCAGCACCGACAAACACCGTCTCCCAGCACCGACACTCGCCGTCTGCCTGGACGGACACACACCTTCTCCCAGTACGGACATTCATCGTCTCTCAGCACGGACACTCACCGTCTCTCAGCACGGACACACACCAAGACCCAGCATGGACACTCACCGTCTCCCAGCACGGACACTCACCATCTCCAGGCACGGACACACACCGTCTCCCAGCACTGACACACACCGTCGCCCAGCACGGACACAAACCGTCTCCCAGCACTGACACACACCGTCTCCCAGGACCGACACACACCGTCACCCAGCACCGACAAACACCGTCTCCCAGCACCGACACTCGCCGTCTGCCTGGATGGACACACACCTTCTCCCAGTACGGACACTCATCGTCTCTCAGCACGGACACTCACCGTCTCTCAGCATGGACACACACCAAAGCCCAGCATGGACACTCACCGTCTCCCAGCACGGACACTCACCATCTCCCAGCACGGACACACGCCGTCTCCCAGCACGGACACACACCTTATCCCAGCACCGTCACACACGGTCTACCAGAACGGACACTCACCGTCTCCCAGCACGGACACACACCGTCGCACAGCACGGACACACACGGTCTCCCACCACCGATACACACAGTCTCCCAGAACCCACACACACCGCCTCCCAGCACGGACACACACCATCTACCAGCACAGACAATCACCATCTTCCAGCACCGACCCTCACCGTCTCCCAGCACCGACACACACTGTCTCCAGGCAGGGACACAAACCGTCTCCCAGCACGGTCACACACCGTCTCCCAGCACGGTCACACACTGTCTCCCAGCACAGACACTTACCGTCTTCCAGCAGGGGCACTCACCGTCTCCCAGCAGGGACACACACCGTCGCACAGCACGGACACACACTGTCTCCCACCACCGACACACACGGTCTCCCAGCACCGACACACACCGTCTCCCAACAACGACACTTACCGTCTGCCAGCACCGACACACACAGACTCCCAGCACCCACACACACCGCCTCCCAATTACGGACACACACCATCTCCCAGCACAGACAATCACCATCTTCCAGCACCAAAACTCACCGTCTCCCAGCACCGACACACACTGTCTCCAGGCAGGGACACAAACCGTCTCCCAGCACGGTCACACACCGTCTCCCAGCACGGTCACACACCGTCTCCCAGCACGGACACTCACCGTCTCCCAGCAGGGGCACTCACCGTCTCCCAGCACGGACAGTCACCGTCTCCCAGCACGGACACACACCGTCTCCCAGCACGGACACACACCTTATCCCAGCACGGACACACACCGTCTCCCAGCACGGACACACACCGTCTCCCAGTACGGACACTCACCGTCTCCCAGCACGGACACACACCGTCTCCCAGTACGGACACTCACCGTCTCCCAGCACGGACACTCACCGTCTCCCAGTACCGATGCAAACCGTCTCCCAGCACCGACGCACACAGTCTCCCAGCAGCGACACACACCATCTCCCAGCACCGACTCACACTGTCTCCCTGCACCGACACTCACCGGTGCCCAGCACGGACAATCACCGTCGCCCAGCACGGACACTCACCGTCGCCCAGCACCAACACACACAGTCTCCCAGACTGACACATACCGTCTCCCAGCAGCGCACACACCGTCTCCCAGCACCGACACACACAGTCTCCCAGACTGACACAGACCGTCTGCCAGCAGTGTACACACCGTCTCCCAGCACCGACACACACCGTCTCCCAGCACGGACATTCGCCCTCTCCCAGCACGGACACTCACCGTCTCCCAGCACAGGACACTCACCGTCTCCCAGCACGGACACACACCGTCGCACAGCACGGACACACACTGTCTCCCACCACCGACACACACGGTCTCCCAGCACCGACACACACCGTCTCCCAACAACGACACTTACCGTCTGCCAGCACCGACACACACAGACTCCCAGCACCCACACACACCGCCTCCCAATTACGGACACACACCATCTCCCAGCACAGACAATCACCATCTTCCAGCACCAAAACTCACCGTCTCCCAGCACCGACACACACTGTCTCCAGGCAGGGACACAAACCGTCTCCCAGCACGGTCACACACCGTCTCCCAGCACGGTCACACACCGTCTCCCAGCACGGACACTCACCGTCTCCCAGCAGGGGCACTCACCGTCTCCCAGCACGGACAGTCACCGTCTCCCAGCACGGACACACACCGTCTCCCAGCACGGACACACACCTTATCCCAGCACGGACACACACCGTCTCCCAGCACGGACACACACCGTCTCCCAGTACGGACACTCACCGTCTCCCAGCACGGACACACACCGTCTCCCAGTACGGACACTCACCGTCTCCCAGCACGGACACTCACCGTCTCCCAGTACCGATGCAAACCGTCTCCCAGCACCGACGCACACAGTCTCCCAGCAGCGACACACACCATCTCCCAGCACCGACACACACGGTCTCCCAGCACCGACACACACCGTCTCCCAGCACGGACACTCACCGTCTACCAGCACCAACACACACCGTCTCCCAGCACCGACACACGCCGTCTATCAGCATGGACACACACCGTCTCCCAGCACCGACACACACCGTCTCCCACCACCGACACACACGGTCTCCCAGCACCAACACACACCGTCTCCCAGCACCGACACACACCGTCTCCCAGCACCGACACACACAGTCTGCCAACACGGACACACATCTTCTCCCAGGACGGATATACATCATCTCCCAGCACAGACACACACTGTCTCCCAACTCAAGTACACACCGTCGCCCAGCACGGACACTCATCGTCTCTCAGCACGGACACACACCTTATCCCAGCACCGAATCACACAGTCTCCCAGCAGCGACGCACACCATCTCCCAGTACGGTCACTCACTGTCTCCCAGCACCAACACTCACCGTCTCCCAGCACCGACACACACCATCTCCCAGCACCAACACACACTGTCTCCAGGCAGGGACACAAACCGTCTCCCAGCACGGTCACACACCGTCTCCCAGCACGGACACTCACCGTCTCCCAGCAGGGGCACTCACCGTCTCCCAGCACGGACACTCACCGTCTCTCAGCACGGACACACACCGTCTCCCAGCACGGACACACACCTTATCCCAGCACGGACACACACCGTCTCCCAGCATGGACACACACCGTCTCCCAGTACGGACACTCACCGTCTCCCAGCACGGACATACACCGTCTCCCAGTACGGACACTCACCGTCTCCCAGCACCGATGCAAACCGTCTCCCAGCACCGATGCAAACCGTCTCCCAGCACCGACGCACACAGTCTCCCAGCAGCGACACACACCATCTTCCAGCACCGACTCACACTGTCTCCCTGCACCGACACTCACCGGTGCCCAGCACGGACAATCACCGTCGCCCAGCACGGACACTCACCGTCGCCCAGCACCGACACACACAGTCTCCCAGACTGACACATACCGTCTCCCAGCAGCGCACACACCGTCTCCCAGTACCGACACACACAGTCTCCCAGACTGACACAGACCATCTGCCAGCAGCGCACACACCGTCTCCCAGCACCGACACACACCGTCTCCCAGCACGGACACTCGCCCTCTCCCAGCACGGACACTCACCGTCTCCCAGCACGGACACACAGCGTCTCCCAGCACGGACACACAGTGACTCCCAGCATGGTCACACATCGTCCCCCAGCACGGACACACATCTTCTCCCAGCACGGACACACACTGTCTCCCAAATCAGACTAGCCCTGTATAGCAACATACACAAACTGTCTCCTAGCACAGACACAAACCATCTCTCCAAAGAGTCACACACAATCTCCCAACACCGCCTCAAATTGTCTCCCAACACTGACACACAGTGTCACCAAGCACACACACAACTGTCTCCCAAAACAGAAATACACAGTCTCTCAGCAGGGTCACAAATCTTTTCCCAGATCAGACTCACAAGGGTCTCCCAACACAGACACACATGCCTCCTAGCGAGGACACACACTATATCCCAGCACGAACCGTCGCCCATCACGGACACTCACCGTTTCCCAGCACCGATCCACACCGTCTCCCAGCACCGACACACAACGTCTCCCAGCACCATCACACACGGTCTACCAGAACGGACACTCACCGTCTCCCAGCACGGACACACACCGTCGCACAGCACGGACACACACGGTCTCCCACCACCGACACACACCGTCTCCCAGCACCGACACACACGGTCTCCCACCACCGACACACACCGTCTCCCAGCACCGACACACACCGTCTCCCAACAACAACACTTACCGTCTCCCAGCACTGACACACACAGTCTCCCAGCACGCACACACACCGCCTCCCAGCACGGACACACACCATCTCCCAGCACAGACAATCACCATCTTCCAGCACCGACACTCACCGTCTCCCAGCACCGACACACACCATCTCCCAGCACCGACACGCACTGTCTCCAGGCAGGGACACAAACCGTCTCCCAGCACGGTCACACACCGTCTCCCAGCACGGTCACACACCGTCTCCCAGCACGGAAACTCATCGTCACCCAGCACTGACGCACACCGTCTCCCAGCACCAACCCACTCACTGTCTCCCAAAACGGACACACACTGTCACCCAACACGGACACACACCGTCACCCAACACGGACACACACCGTCTCCCAGCACCGACACACACGGTCTCCCAGCACGGACACACACAAGACTCGCAGCACCGGCACACATAAGACTCGCAGCACCGGCACACACCGTCTCCCAGCACCGACACACACCGTCTCCCAGCACCGACACACACCGTCTCTCAGCACCGACAAACACCGTCTCCCAGCACCGACACACACCGTCTCCCAACACCGACACACACTTCCTCCCAGCACCGACACACCGTCTCCCAGCACCGGCACTCACCGTCTCCCAGCACCGGTACTCACCGTCTCCCAGCACCGGTACTCACCGTCTCCCAGCACGGACACTCGCGTCTCCCAGCACCGACATACGCTATCTCCGTGCACGGACACTCACCGTCTCCCAGCACGGACACTCACCGTCTCCCAGCACGGACACACACCGTTTCCCAGCACCGATCCACACCGTCTCACAGCACCGGCACACACAAGACTCGCAGCACCGACACACATCGTCTCCCAGCCCCGACACACACCGTCTCCCAGCACAGACACACACCGTCTCCCAGCACCGACACACACCGTCACCTAGCACCGACAAACACTGTCTCCCAGCACCGACACTCGCCGTCTGCCTGGACGGACACACACCTTCTCCCAGCACGGACACTCACCGTCTCCCAGCAGCGACACACACAAGACTCGCAGCACCGGCACACATAAGTCTCCCAGCACCGACAGTCACCGTCTCCCAGCACGGACACACACCGTTGCCCAGCACCGACACTCACTGTCTCCCAGCACGGACAAACACCGTTGCCCAGCACGGGCACTCACCGTCTCCAAGCAGCGACACGAACTGTCTCCCAGCACCGACACACACCGTCTCCCAGCACCGACACACACCATCTACCAGTACGGACACCCACCGTCTCCCAGCACGGACACACACTGCCGCACAGCACGGACACTCACCGTGTCCCAGCACCGATCCACACCGTCTCCCAGCACCGACACACACCATCTCCCAGCACCGACACACACCGTCTCCCAGTACGGACACTCACTGTCTCCCGACATGGAGACTCACCGTCTCCCAGCACCGACACACACCGTCTCCCAGCACCGAAACACAGGGTCTCCCAGCACCGACACACACCGTCTCCCAGCACCGACACACACCGTCACCAAGCACCGACAAACACCGTCTCCCAGCACCGACACTCGCCGTCTGCCTGGACGGACACACACCTTCTCCCAGAACGGACACTCACCGTCTCCCAGCAGCGACACACACAAGACTCGCAGCACCGGCACACACAAGACTCGCAGCACCGGCACACTTAAGTCTCCCAGCACCGACACTCACCGTCTCCCAGCACGGACACACACCGTTGCCCAGCACGGGCACTCACCGTCTCCAAGCAGCGACACGAACTGTCTCCCAGCACCGACACACACCGTCTCCCAGCACCGACACACACCGTCTACCAGTACAGACACCCACCGTCTCCCCGCACGGACACACACCGTCGCACAGCACGGACACTCACCGTGTCCCAGCACCGATCCACACCGTCTCCCAGCACCGACACACACCATCTCCCAGCACCGACACACACCGTCTCCCAGTACGGACACTCACTGTCTCCCGACATGGAGACTCACCGTCTCCCAGCACCGACACACACCGTCTCCCAGTACGGACACTCACTGTCTCCCAGCACGGAGACACACCGTCTCCCAACACGGACACTCACCGTCTCACAGCACAGACACCCACAGTCTCCCAGAAGGGAAACACACCGTCTCCCAGCACGGACACTCACCATCTCCAGGCACGGACACACACCGTCTGCCTGGACGGACACACACCTTCTCCCAGCAAGGACACTCATCGTCTCCCAGCACCGACACACATCGTCTCCCAGCACCGACACACACCGTCTCCCAGCACTGACACACACCGTCTCCCAGCACAGACACACACCGTCTCCCAGCACCGACACACACCGTCTCCCAGCACCGACACACACCGTCACCTAGCAACGACAAGCACCGTCTCCCAGCACCGACACTCGCCGTCTGCCTGGACGGACACACACCTTCTCCCAGCACGGACACTCACCGTCTCCCAGCAGCGACACACACAAGACTCGCAGCACCGGCACATACAAGACTCACAGCACCGGCACACTTAAGTCTCCCAGCACCGACACTCACCGTCTCCCAGCACGGACACACACAGTTGCCCAGCACCGATACTCACTGTCTCCCAGCACGGACAAACACCAATTGCCCAGCACGGGCACTCACCGTCTCCAAGCAGCGACACGAACTGTCTCCCAGCACCGACACACACTGTCTCCCAGCACCGACACACACCGTCTCCCACCACCGACACACACGGTCTCCCACCACCGACACACACCGCCTCCCAGCCTGGACACACACCGTCTGCCTGGACGGACAAACACCTTCTCCCAGCACCGACGCTCACCGTCTCCCAGCACGGACACACACCGTCTCCCAGCACGGACACTCACCGTCTCCCAGCAGGGGCACACACCGTCTCCCAGCACGGACACTCACCGTCTCCCAGCACGGACACACACCGTCTCCCAGCACGGACACACACCTTATCCCAGCACGGACACACACCGTCTCCCAGCACCGACTCACACAGTCTCCCAGCAGCGACACACACCATCTCCCAGCACGGACACACACCGTCTCCCAGCACCGACGCACACCATCTCCCAGCACCGACACACACCATCTCCCAGTACGGACACTCACTGTCTCCCGACATGGAGACTCACCGTCTCCCAGCACCGACACACACCGTCTCCCAGCACCGAAACACAGGGTCTCCCAGCATTGACACTCACCGTCTCCCAGGACCGACACACACCGTCTCCCAGCACGGAGACACACCGTCTCCCAACACGGACACTCACCATCTCCAGGCACGGACACACACCGTCTGCCTAGACGAACATACACCTTCTCCCAGCACGGACACTCATCGTCTCCCAGCACCGACACACACCGTCTCACAGCACCGACACACACCGTCTCCCAGCACTGACACACACCGTCTCCCAGCACCGACACACACCGTCTCCCAGCACCGACACACACCGTCACCTAGCACCGACAAACACCGTCTCCCAGCACCGACACTCGCCGTCTGCCTGGACGGACACACACCTTCTCCCAGCAAGGACACTCACCGTCTCCCAGCAGCGACACACACAAGACTCGCAGCACCGGCACACACAAGACGCGCAGCACCGACACTCACCGTCTCCCAGCACGGACACACACCGTTGCCCAGCACCGATACTCACTGTCTCCCAGCACGGACAAACACCGTTGCCCAGCACGGGCACTCACCGTCTCCAAGCAGCGACACGAACTGTCTCACAGCACCGACACACACCGTCTCCCAGCACCGACACACACCGTCTCCCACCACCGACACACACGGTCTCCCACCACCGACACACACCGTCTCCCAGCCTGGACACACACCGTCTCCCTGGACGGACACACACCTTCTCCCAGCACCGACGCTCACCGTCTCCCAGCACGGACACACACCGTCTCCCAGCACGGACACTCACCGTCTCCCAGCAGGGGCACTCACCGTCTCCCAGCACGGACACTCACCGTCTCCCAGCACGGACACACACCGTCTCCCAGCACGGACACACACCTTATCCCAGCACGGACACACACCGTCTCCCAGCACGGACACACACCGTCTCCCAGTACGGACACTCACCGTCTCCCAGCACGGACACTCACCGTCCCCCAGCACCGACGCAAACCGTCTCGCAGCACCGACTCACACAGTCTCCCAGCAGCGACACACACCATCTCCCAGCACGGACACACACCGTCTCCGAGCACCGACTCACACTGTCTCCCTGCACCGACACTCACGGGTGCCCAGCACGGACAATCACCTTCGCCCAGCACGGACACTCACCGTCGCCCAGCACGGACACTCACCGTCCCCCAGCACCGACACACCCAGTCTCCCAGACTGACACATACCATCTCCCAGCAGCGCACACACCGTCTCCCAGCACCGACACACACAGTCTCCCAGACTGACACAGACCGTCTGCCAGCAGCGCACACACCGTCTCCCAGCACCGACACACACCGTCTCCTAGCAGTGACACACACCGTCTCCCAGCACGGACATTCGCCATCTCCCAGCACGGACACTCACCGTCTGCCTGGACGGACACACACCGTCTCCCACCACCGACACACACCGTCTCCCACCACCGACACACACCGTCTCCCAGCCTGGACACACACTGTCTGCCTGGACGGACACACACCGTCTCCCAGCACGGAGACACACCATCTCACAGCACAGACACACACAGTCTCCCAGAAGGAAAACACACCGTCTCCCAGAACGGACACTCACCATCTCCAGGCACGGACACACACCGTCTGCCTGGACGGACACACACCTTCTCCCAGCACGGACACTCATCGTCTCCCAGCACTGACACACACCGTCTCACAGCACCGACACACACAAGACTCGCAGCACCAGCACACACAAGACTCGCAGCACCGACACACATCGTCTCCCAGCACCGACACACACCGTCTCCCAGCACTGACACACACTGTCTCCCAGCACAGACACACACCGTCTCCCAGCACCGACACACACCGTCTCCCAGCACCGACACACACCGTCACCAAGCACCGACAAACACCGTCTCCCAGCACCGACACTCGCCGTCTGCCTGGACGGACACACACCTTCTCCCAGAACGGACACTCACCGTCTCCCAGCAGCGACACACACAAGACTCGCAGCACCGGCACACACAAGACTCGCAGCACCGGCACACTTAAGTCTCCCAGCACCGACACTCACCGTCTCCCAGCACGGACACACACCGTTGCCCAGCACGGGCACTCACCGTCTCCAAGCAGCGACACGAACTGTCTCCCAGCACCGACACACACCGTCTCCCAGCACCGACACACACCGTCTACCAGTACAGACACCCACCGTCTCCCCGCACGGACACACACCGTCGCACAGCACGGACACTCACCGTGTCCCAGCACCGATCCACACCGTCTCCCAGCACCGACACACACCATCTCCCAGCACCGACACACACCGTCTCCCAGTACGGACACTCACTGTCTCCCGACATGGAGACTCACCGTCTCCCAGCACCGACACACACCGTCTCCCAGTACGGACACTCACTGTCTCCCAGCACGGAGACACACCGTCTCCCAACACGGACACTCACCGTCTCACAGCACAGACACCCACAGTCTCCCAGAAGGGAAACACACCGTCTCCCAGCACGGACACTCACCATCTCCAGGCACGGACACACACCGTCTGCCTGGACGGACACACACCTTCTCCCAGCAAGGACACTCATCGTCTCCCAGCACCGACACACATCGTCTCCCAGCACCGACACACACCGTCTCCCAGCACTGACACACACCGTCTCCCAGCACAGACACACACCGTCTCCCAGCACCGACACACACCGTCACCTAGCAACGACAAGCACCGTCTCCCAGCACCGACACTCGCCGTCTGCCTGGACGGACACACACCTTCTCCCAGCACGGACACTCACCGTCTCCCAGCAGCGACACACACAAGACTCGCAGCACCGGCACATACAAGACTCACAGCACCGGCACACTTAAGTCTCCCAGCACCGACACTCACCGTCTCCCAGCACGGACACACACAGTTGCCCAGCACCGATACTCACTGTCTCCCAGCACGGACAAACACCATTGCCCAGCACGGGCACTCACCGTCTCCAAGCAGCGACACGAACTGTCTCCCAGCACCGACACACACTGTCTCCCAGCACCGACACACACCGTCTCCCACCACCGACACACACGGTCTCCCACCACCGACACACACCGCCTCCCAGCCTGGACACACACCGTCTGCCTGGACGGACAAACACCTTCTCCCAGCACCGACGCTCACCGTCTCCCAGCACGGACACACACCGTCTCCCAGCACGGACACTCACCGTCTCCCAGCAGGGGCACACACCGTCTCCCAGCACGGACACTCACCGTCTCCCAGCACGGACACACACCGTCTCCCAGCACGGACACACACCTTATCCCAGCACGGACACACACCGTCTCCCAGCACCGACTCACACAGTCTCCCAGCAGCGACACACACCATCTCCCAGCACGGACACACACCGTCTCCCAGCACCGACACACACCTTATCCCAGCACCGACACACACGGTCTCCCACCACCGACACACACGGTCTCCCACCACCGACACACACCGTCACCCAGCACCGACACACACCGTCTCCCAACAACGACACTCACCGTCTCCCAGCACCGACAAACACGGTTTCCCAGCACCGTCACACTCCGTCTCCCAGCACAGACACACACCGTTTCCCAGCACAGACACTCACCATCTCCCAGCACGGTCACACACAGTCTCCCAGCACCGACACACACCGTCTCCCAGCACAGACTCTCACCGTCTCCCAGCAGGGGCACTCACCGTCTCCCAGCACGGACACACGCCGTCTCCCAGCACGGACACACACCTTATCCCAGCACGGACACACACCGTCTCCCAGCACGGACACACACCGTCTCCCAGCACGGACACACAGCGTCTCCCAGCACGGACACACACTGTCTCCCAAATCAGACTAGCCCTGTATAGCAACATACACAAACTGTCTCCTAGCACAGACACAAACCATCTCTCCAAAGAGTCACACACAATCTCCCAACACCGCCTCAAATTGTCTCCCAACACTGACACCCAGTGTCACCAAGCACACACACAACTGTCTCCCAAAACAGAAATACACAGTCTCCCAGCAGAGACACAAATCTTTTCCCAGAACAGACTCACAAGGGTCTCCCAACACAGACACACATGCCTCCTAGCGAGGACACACACTATATCCCAGCACGAACAGAGTGCCTTCCAGCACATACACACACTCTGTTCTAGCATGGACATGCACTCTGTCGCAGCACAAAAACACACAGTCTTCCGAGGCAGACACACACTGTCTGCCAGCAGAGACTCACAGTGTCTACAAACAATGATACAAACTGTCTCCAACACAGACACACACTGCCTCCCAGCACCGACACACACCGTCTCCCAGCAGCGACACACACCATCTCCCAACAACGACACTCACCGTCTCCCAGCACCGACAAACACCGTTTCCCAGCACAGACACTCACCATCTCCCAGCAAGGTCACACACAGTCTCCCAGCACCGACACACACCGTCTCCCAGCACGGACACTCACCGTCTCCCAGCACGGACACTCACCGTCTCCCAGCACGGACACACACCGTCTCCCAGAATGGACACACACCGTCTCCCAGAACGGACACACACCGTCTCCCAGCACAGACTCTCACTGTCTCCCAGCACCGACACACACCGTCTCCCAACAACGACACTCAACGTTTCCCATCAGCGACAAACACGGTTTCCCAGCACCGTCACACACCGTCTCACAGCACAGACACACACCGTCTCCCAGCACGGACACTCAAGGTCTCCCAGCACGTACACTCACCATCTCCCACCACCGACACACACCGTCTCCCAGCACTGACTCACACAGTCTCCCAGCAGCGACACACACCATCTCCCAGCACGGACACTCACCGTCTCCCAGCACCGACTCACACTGTCTCCCAGCACCGACACTCACAGTCTCACAGACCGACACATACCGTCTGCCAGCAGCGCACACACAGTCTCCCAGCACGGACACTCGTCGTCTCCCAGCACGGACACTCGTCGTCTCCCAGGACGGACACTCGACATCTCCCAGCACGGATACACGCTGCCCTCCCAGCACGGACACATACCGTCTCCCAGCACGGACACTCGCCGTCTCCCAGCACGGACACTCGCCGTCTCCCAGCACGGACACACACCGTTGCCCAGCACCGATACTCACTGTCTCCCAGCACGGACAAACACCGTTGCCCAGCACGGGCACTCACCGTCTCCAAGCAGCGACACGAACTGTCTCCCAGCACCGACACACACCGTCTCCCAGCACCGACACACACCGTCTCCCACCACCGACACACACGGTCTCCCACCACCGACACACACCGTCTCCCAGCCTGGACACACACCGTCTCCCTGGACGGACACACACCTTCTCCCCAGCACCGACGCTCACCGTCTCCCAGCACGGACACACACCGTCTCCCAGCACGGACACTCACCGTCTCCCAGCAGGGGCACTCACCGTCTCCCAGCACGGACACTCACCATCTCCCAGCACGGACACACACCGTCTCCCAGCACGGACACACACCTTATCCCAGCACGGACACACACCGTCTCCCAGCACGGACACACACCGTCTCCCAGTACGGACACTCACCGTCTCCCAGCACGGACACTCACCGTCCCCCAGCACCGACGCAAACCGTCTCGCAGCACCGACTCACACAGTCTCCCAGCAGCGACACACACCATCTCCCAGCACGGACACACACCGTCTCCGAGCACCGACTCACACTGTCTCCCTGCACCGACACTCACGGGTGCCCAGCACGGACAATCACCTTCGCCCAGCACGGACACTCACCGTCGCCCAGCACGGACACTCACCGTCCCCCAGCACCGACACACCCAGTCTCCCAGACTGACACATACCATCTCCAGCAGCGCACACACCGTCTCCCAGCACCGACACACACAGTCTCCCAGACTGACACAGACCGTCTGCCAGCAGCGCACACACCGTCTCCCAGCACCGACACACACCGTCTCCTAGCAGTGACACACACCGTCTCCCAGCACGGACATTCGCCATCTCCCAGCACGGACACTCACCGTCTGCCTGGACGGACACACACCGTCTCCCACCACCGACACACACCGTCTCCCACCACCGACACACACCGTCTCCCAGCCTGGACACACACTGTCTGCCTGGACGGACACACACCGTCTCCCAGCACGGAGACACACCATCTCACAGCACAGACACACACAGTCTCCCAGAAGGAAAACACACCGTCTCCCAGCACGGACACTCACCATCTCCAGGCACGGACACACACCGTCTGCCTGGACGGACACACACCTTCTCCCAGCACGGACACTCATCGTCTCCCAGCACTGACACACACCGTCTCACAGCACCGACACACACAAGACTCGCAGCACCAGCACACACAAGACTCGCAGCACCGACACACATCGTCTCCCAGCACTGACACACACCGTCTCCCAGCACTGACACACACTGTCTCCCAGCACAGACACACACCGTCTCCCAGCACCGACACACACCGTCTCCCAGCACCGACACACACCGTCACCAAGCACCGACAAACACCGTCTCCCAGCACCGACACTCGCCGTCTGCCTGGACGGACACACACCTTCTCCCAGAACGGACACTCACCGTCTCCCAGCAGCGACACACACAAGACTCGCAGCACCGGCACACACAAGACTCGCAGCACCGGCACACTTAAGTCTCCCAGCACCGACACTCACCGTCTCCCAGCACGGACACACACCGTTGCCCAGCACGGGCACTCACCATCTCCAAGCAGCGACACGAACTGTCTCCCAGCACCGACACACACCGTCTCCCAGCACCGACACACACCGTCTACCAGTACAGACACCCACCGTCTCCCCGCACGGACACACACCGTCGCACAGCACGGACACTCACCGTGTCCCAGCACCGATCCACACCGTCTCCCAGCACCGACACACACCATCTCCCAGCACCGACACACACCGTCTCCCAGTACGGACACTCACTGTCTCCCAGCACGGAGACACACCGTCTCCCAACACGGACACTCACCGTCTCACAGCACAGACACCCACAGTCTCCCAGAAGGGAAACACACCGTCTCCCAGCACGGACACTCACCATCTCCAGGCACGGACACACACCGTCTGCCTGGACGGACACACACCTTCTCCCAGCAAGGACACTCATCGTCTCCCAGCACCGACACACATCGTCTCCCAGCACCGACACACACCGTCTCCCAGCACTGACACACACCGTCTCCCAGCACAGACACACACCGTCTCCCAGCACCGACACACACCGTCTCCCAGCACCGACACACACTGTCACCTAGCAACGACAAGCACCGTCTCCCAGCACCGACACTCGCCGTCTGCCTGGACGGACACACACCTTCTCCCAGCACGGACACTCACCGTCTCCCAGCAGCGACACACACAAGACTCGCAGCACCGGCACATACAAGACTCACAGCACCGGCACACTTAAGTCTCCCAGCACCGACACTCACCGTCTCCCAGCACGGACACACACAGTTGCCCAGCACCGATACTCACTGTCTCCCAGCACGGACAAACACCATTGCCCAGCACGGGCACTCACCGTCTCCAAGCAGCGACACGAACTGTCTCCCAGCACCGACACACACTGTCTCCCAGCACCGACACACACCGTCTCCCACCACCGACACACACGGTCTCCCACCACCGACACACACCGCCTCCCAGCCTGGACACACACCGTCTGCCTGGACGGACAAACACCTTCTCCCAGCACCGACGCTCACCGTCTCCCAGCACGGACACACACCGTCTCCCAGCACGGACACTCACCGTCTCCCAGCAGGGGCACACACCGTCTCCCAGCACGGACACTCACCGTCTCCCAGCACGGACACACACCGTCTCCCAGCACGGACACACACCTTATCCCAGCACGGACACACACCGTCTCCCAGCACCGACTCACACAGTCTCCCAGCAGCGACACACACCATCTCCCAGCACGGACACACACCGTCTCCCAGCACCGACACACACCTTATCCCAGCACCGACACACACGGTCTCCCACCACCGACACACACGGTCTCCCACCACCGACACACACCGTCACCCAGCACCGACACACACCGTCTCCCAACAACGACACTCACCGTCTCCCAGCACCAACAAACACGGTTTCCCAGCACCGTCACACTCCGTCTCCCAGCACAGACACACACCGTTTCCCAGCACGGACACACACCTTATCCCAGCACCGACACACACGGTCTCCCACCACCGACACACACGGTCTCCCACCACCGACACACACGGTCTCCCACCACCGACACACACCGTCACCCAGCACCGACACACACCGTCTCCCAACAACGACACTCACCGTCTCCCAGCACCGACAAACACGGTTTCCCAGCACCGTCACACTCCGTCTCCCAGCACAGACACACACCATTTCCCAGCACAGACACTCACCATCTCCCAGCACGGTCACACACAGTCTCCCAGCACCGACACACACCGTCTCCCAGCACAGACTCTCACCGTCTCCCAGCAGGGGCACTCACCGTCTCCCAGCACGGACACACGCCGTCTCCCAGCACGGACACACACCTTATCCCAGCACGGACACACACCGTCTCCCAGCACGGACACACACCGTCTCCCAGCACGGACACACAGCGTCTCCCAGCACGGACACACACTGTCTCCCAAATCAGACTAGCCCTGTATAGCAACATACACAAACTGTCTCCTAGCACAGACACAAACCATCTCTCCAAAGAGTCACACACAATCTCCCAACACCGCCTCAAATTGTCTCCCAACACTGACACCCAGTGTCACCAAGCACACACACAACTGTCTCCCAAAACAGAAATACACAGTCTCCCAGCAGAGACACAAATCTTTTCCCAGAACAGACTCACAAGGGTCTCCCAACACAGACACACATGCCTCCTAGCGAGGACACACACTATATCCCAGCACGAACAGAGTGCCTTCCAGCACATACACACACTCTGTTCTAGCATGGACATGCACTCTGTCGCAGCACAAAAACACACAGTCTTCCGAGGCAGACACACACTGTCTGCCAGCAGAGACTCACAGTGTCTACAAACAATGATACAAACTGTCTCCAACACAGACACACACTGCCTCCCAGCACCGACACACACCGTCTCCCAGCAGCGACACACACCATCTCCCAACAACGACACTCACCGTCTCCCAGCACCGACAAACACCGTTTCCCAGCACAGACACTCACCATCTCCCAGCAAGGTCACACACAGTCTCCCAGCACCGACACACACCGTCTCCCAGCACGGACACTCACCGTCTCCCAGCACGGACACTCACCGTCTCCCAGCACGGACACACACCGTCTCCCAGAATGGACACACACCGTCTCCCAGAACGGACACACACCGTCTCCCAGCACAGACTCTCACTGTCTCCCAGCACCGACACACACCGTCTCCCAACAACGACACTCAACGTTTCCCATCAGCGACAAACACGGTTTCCCAGCACCGTCACACACCGTCTCACAGCACAGACACACACCGTCTCCCAGCACGGACACTCAAGGTCTCCCAGCACGTACACTCACCATCTCCCACCACCGACACACACCGTCTCCCAGCACTGACTCACACAGTCTCCCAGCAGCGACACACACCATCTCCCAGCACGGACACTCACCGTCTCCCAGCACCGACTCACACTGTCTCCCAGCACCGACACTCACAGTCTCACAGACCGACACATACCGTCTGCCAGCAGCGCACACACAGTCTCCCAGCACGGACACTCGTCGTCTCCCAGCACGGACACTCGTCGTCTCCCAGGACGGACAATCGACATCTCCCAGCACGGATACACGCTGCCTCCCAGCACGGACACATACCGTCTCCCAGCACGGACACTCGCCGTCTCCCAGCACGGACACTCACCGTCTCCCAGCACGGTCACACACAGTCTCCCAGCACCGACACACACCGTCTCCCAGCACGGACACTCACCGTCTCCCAGCACGGAAACACACCGTCTCACAGCACGGACACACACCTTGTCCCAGCACCGACACACACCGTCTCCCACCACCGACACACACGGTCTCCCACCACCGACAAACACCGTCTCCCAGCACCGACACACACCATCTCCCAACAACGACACTCACCGTCTCCCAGCACCGACAAACATGGTTTCCCAGCACCGTCACACACCGTCTCCCAGCACACACACACACCGCCTCCCAGCACGGACACTCACCGTCTCCCAGCACGGTCACACACACTCTCCCAGCACCGACACACACCGTCTCCCAGCACGGACACTCACCGTCTCCCAGCACGGACACTCACCGTCTCCCAGCACGGACACACACCGTCTCCCAGAACGGACATACACCGTCTCCCAGAACGGACACACACCGTCTCCCAGCACAGACTCTCACCGTCTCCCAGTAGGGGCACTCACCGTCTCCCAGCACGGACACACACCGTCTCCCAGCACGGACACACACCGTCTCCCAGCACGGACACACTCCTTGTCCCAGCACGGAAACACACCGTCTCCCAGCACGGACACACACCGTCTCCCAGCACCGACACACACAGTCTGCCAGCACGGACACACATCTTTTCCCAGGACGGATACACATGATCTCCCAGCACAGACACACACTGTCTCCCAACTCAAGTGCACACCGTATCGCAGCACGGACACTCATCGTCTCCCATCAGCGACACACACCATCTCCCAGCATGGTCACTCACTGTCTCCCAGCACCGACACTCACCGTCGTCCAGCACGGACACTCACCGTCTCCAGGAACCGACTCACACTGTCTCCCAGCACCGACACTCACAGTCTCACAGACTGACACATACCGTCTGCCAGCAGCGCACACACAGTCTCCCAGCACGGACACTCGTCGTCTCCCAGCACGGACACTCGTCGTCTCCCAGCACGGACACTCGTCGTCTCCCAGCACGGACACTTGACATCTCCCAGCACGGATACACGCTGCCTCCCAGCACGGACACATACTGTCTCCCAGCACGGACACTCACAGTCTCCCAGCACGGACACTCGCCGTCTCCCAGCACGGTCACACACAGTCTCCCAGCACCGACACACACCGTCTCCCAGCACGGACACTCACCGTCTCCCAGCACGGAAACGCACCGTCTCACGGCACGGACACACACCTTCTCCCAGCACCGACACACACCGTCTCCCACCACCGACACACACCGTCTCCCACCACCGACACACACCGTCTCCCAGCACAGACACACACCATCTCCCAACAACGACACTCACCGTCTCCCAGCACCGACAAACATGGTTTCCCAGCACCGTCACACACCGTCTCCCAGCACACACACACACCGTCTCCCAGCACGGACACTCACTGTCTCCCAGCACGGTCACACACAGTCTCCCAGCACCGACACACACCGTCTCCCAGCACGGACACTCACCGTCTCCCAGCACGGACACACACCGTCTCCCAGAACGGACATACACCGTCTCCCAGAACGGACACACACCGTCTCCAAGCACAGACTCTCACCGTCTCCCAGTAGGGGCACTCACCGTCTCCCAGCACGGACACACACCGTCTCCCAGCACGGACACACACCTTATCCCAGCACCGTCACACACCGTCTCCCAGCACAGACACACACCATCTCCCAACAACGACACTCACCGTCTCCCAGCACCGACAAACATGGTTTCCCAGCACCGTCACACACCGTCTCCCAGCACACACACACACCGTCTCCAGGCACGGACACACACCGTCTCCCAGCACGGTCACACACAGTCTCCCAGCACCGACACACACCGTCTCCCAGCACGGACACTCACCGTCTCCCAGCATCGACACACACCATCTCCCAACAACGACACTCACCGTCTCCCAGCACCGACAAACACCGTTTCCCAGCACAGACACTCACCATCTCCCAGCAAGGTCACACACAGTCTCCCAGCACCGACACACACCGTCTCCCAGCACGGACACTCACCGTCTCCCAGCACCGACAAACACCGTTTCCCAGCACAGACACTCACCATCTCCCAGCAAGGTCACACACAGTCTCCCAGCACCGACACACACCGTCTACCAACAACGACACTCAACGTTTCCCATCAGCGACAAACACGGTTTCCCAGCACCGTCACACACCGTCTCACAGCACAGACACACACCGTCTCCCAGCACGGACACTCAAGGTCTCCCAGCACGTACACTCACCATCTCCCACCACCGACACACACTGTCTCCCAGTACTGACTCACACAGTCTCCCAGCAGCGACACACACCATCTCCCAGCACGGACACTCACCGTCTCCCAGCACCGACTCACACTGTCTCCCAGCACCGACACTCACAGTCTCACAGACTGACACATACCGTCTGCCAGCAGCGCACACACAGTCTCCCAGCACGGACACTTGTCGTCTCCCAGCACGGACACTTGTCGTCTCCCAGCATGGACACTCGACATCTCCCAGCACGGATACACGCTGCCTCCCAGCACGGACACATACCGTCTCCCAGCACGGACACTCACAGTCTCCCAGCACGGACACTCGCCGTCTCCCAGCACGGACACTCGCCGTCTCCCAGCACGGACACTCACCGTCTCCCAGCACGGTCACACACAGTCTCCCAGCACCGACACACACCGTCTCCCAGCACGGACACTCACCATCTCCCAGCACGGAAACACACCGTCTCACAGCACGGACACACACCTTATCCCAGCACCGACACACACCGTCTCCCACCACCGACACACACGGTCTCCCACCACCGACAAACACCGTCTCCGAGCACTGACACACACCATCTCCCAACAACGACACTCACCGTCTCCCAGCACCGACAAACATGGTTTCCCAGCACCGTCACACACCGTCTCCCAGCACACACACACACCGCCTCCCAGCACGGACACTCACCGTCTCCCAGCACGGTCACACACACTCTCCCAGCACCGACACACACCGTCTCCCAGCACGGACACTCACCGTCTCCCAGCACGGACACTCACCGTCTCCCAGCACGGACACACACCGTCTCCCAGAACGGACATACACCGTCTCCCAGAACGGACACACACCGTCTCCCAGCACAGACTCTCACCGTCTCCCAGTAGGGGCACTCACCGTCTCCCAGCACGGACACACACCGTCTCCCAGCACGGACACACACCGTCTCCCAGCACGGACACACACCTTGTCCCAGCACGGAAACACACCGTCTCCCAGCACGGACACACACCGTCTCCCAGCACCGACACACACAGTCTGCCAGCACGGACACACATCTTCTCCCAGGACGGATACACATGATCTCCCAGCACAGACACACACTGTCTCCCAACTCAAGTACACACCGTATCGCAGCACGGACACTCATCGTCTCCCATCAGCGACACACACCATCTCCCAGCACGGTCACTCAATGTCTCCCAGCACCGACACTCACTGTCGCCCAGCACGGACACTCACCGTCTCCAGGAACCGACTCACACTGTCTCCCAGCACCGACACTCACAGTCTCACAGACTGACACATACCGTCTGCCAGCAGCGCACACACAGTCTCCCAGCACGGACACTCGTCGTCTCCCAGCACGGACACTCGTCGTCTCCCAACACGGACACTCGTCATCTCCCAGCACGGACACTCGACATCTCCCAGCACGGATACACGCTGCCTCCCAGCACGGACACATACTGTCTCCCAGCACGGACACTCACAGTCTCCCAGCACGGACACTCGCCGTCTCCCAGCACGGTCACACACAGTCTCCCAGCACCGACACACACCGTCTCCCAGCACGGACACTCACCGTCTCCCAGCACGGAAACGCACCGTCTCACAGCACGGACACACACCTTATCCCAGCACCGACACACACCGTCTCCCACCACCGACACACACCGTCTCCCACCACCGACACACACCGTCTCCCAGCACAGACACACACCATCTCCCAACAACGACACTCACCGTCTCCCAGCACCGACAAACATGGTTTCCCAGCACCGTGACACACCGTCTCCCAGCACACACACACACCGTCTCCCAGCACGGACACTCACCGTCTCCCAGCACGGACACACACCGTCTCCCAGAACGGACATACACCGTCTCCCAGAACGGACACACACCGTCTCCCAGCACAGACTCTCACCGTCTCCCAGTAGGGGCACTCACCATCTCCCAGCACGGACACACACCGTCTCCCAGCACGGACACACACCTTATCCCAGCACCGTCACACACCATCTCCCAGCACAGACACACACCATCTCCCAACGACACTCACCGTCTCCCAGCACCGACAAACATGGTTTCCCAGCACCGTTACACACCGTCTCCCAGCACACACACACACCGTCTCCAGGCACGGACACTCACCGTCTCCCAGCACGGTCACACACAGTCTCCCAGCACCGACACACACCGTCTCCCAGCACGGACACTCACCGTCTCCCAGCACGGACACACACCGTCTCCCAGAACGGACATACACCGTCTCCCAGAACGGACACACACCGTCTCCCAGCACGGACTCTCACCGTCTCCCAGTAGGGGCACTCACCGTCTCCCAGCACGGACACACACCGTCTCCCAGCACGGACACTCACCGTCTCCCAGCAGGGGCACTCACCGTCTCCCAGTACGGACACTCACCGTCTCCCAACACGGATACACACCGTCTCCCAGAACGGACACACGGTCTCCCAGCACAGACTCTCACCGTCTCCCAGTAGGGGCACTCACCGTCTCCCAGCACGGACACACACCGTCTCCCAGCACAGACACTCACCGTCTCCCAGCAGGGGCACTCACCGTCTCCCAGCACGGACACTCACAGTCTCCCAGCACATACACACACCTTATCCCAGCACGGACACACACCGTCTCCCAGCACAGACACACACCGTCTCCCAGTATGGACATTCACCGTCTCCCAGCATGGACACACACAGTCTGCCAGCATGGACACACACAGTCTGCCAGCACGGACGCACACCTTCTACCAGGACGGATACACATGTTCTCCCAGCACAGACACACACTGTCTCCCAGCTCAAGTACACACCGTCTCCCAGCACAGACACTCACCGTCTCCCAGCACGGACACTCGCCGTCTCCCAGCACGGACACTCACAGTCTCCCAGCACGGACACTCGCCGTCTCCCAGCACGGACACAGACCTTATCCCAGCACCAACACACACAATCTCCCACCACCGACACACACTGTCTCCCAGTACCGACACACACCGTCTCCCAACAACGACACTCACCGTCTCCCAGCACCGACACACACAGTCTGCCAGCACGGACACACATCTTCTCCCAGGACGGATACACATGAACTCCCAGCACAGACACACACTGTCTCCCAACTCAAGTACACACCGTCTCCCAGCACGGACACTCATCGTCTCCCAGCACGGACATACACCTTATCGCAGCACCGACTCACACAGTCTCCCAGCACGGACACTCGCCCTCTCCCAGCACGGACTAACACCGTCTCACAGCACGGACACACACCTTATCCCAGCACCGACACACACGGTCTCCCACCACCGACACACACCGTCTCCCAGCACAGACACACACCGTCTCCCAACAACAACACTCACCGTCTCCCAGCACCGACAAACACAGTTTCCCAGCACCGGCACACATCGTCTCCCAGCACGGACACACACCGTCTCCCAGCACGGATACACACCGTCTCCCAGTACGGACACTCACCGTCTCCCAGCATGGACACACACCGTCTGCCAGCATGGACACACATCTTCTCCCAGGACGGATACACATGGTCTCCCAGCAAAGACACACACTGTCTCCCAGCTCAAGTACACACCGCCTCCCAGCACGGACACTCATCGTCTCCCAGCACGGACACTCACTGTCTCCCAGCACCGACACACACCCGTCTCCCAGCACCGACTCACACAGTCTCCCAGCAGCGACACACACCATCTCCCAGCACGGACACTCATTGTCTCCCAGCACCGACACTCACCGTCGCCCAGCACGGACACTCACCGTCTCCCAGCACCGACACACACAGTCTCCCAGACTGACACATACCGTCTCCCAGCAGCGCACACACCGTCTCCCAGCACCGACACACACAGTCTCACAGACTGACACATACCGTCTGCCAGCAGCGGACACACCGTCTCCCAGCACGGACACTCATCGTCTCCCAGCACGGACACTCGCCGTCTCCCAGCACGGACACTCGCCATCTCCCAGAACGGACACACGCCGCTTCCCAGCACCGACACATACTGTCTCCCAGCACGGACACGCACAGTCTCCCAGCACGGACACTCGCCGTCTCCCAGCACGCACACTCGCCGTCTCCCAGCACGGACACACGCCGTCTCCCGCTAAGGGCACTCACTGTCTCCCAGCACGAACACTCACCGCCTCCCAGCACGGACACACACCGTCTCACAGCACGGACACACACCTTATCTCAGCACCCACACACACGGTCTCCCACCACCGACACACACCGTCACCCAACAACGACACTCACCGTCTCCCAGCACCGACAAACACGGTTTCCCAGCACCATCACACACCGTCTCCCAGCACAGACACACACCGTCTCCCAGCACGGACACTCACCGTCTCCCAGCAGGGGCACTCACCGTCTCCCAGCACGGACACACACCGTCTCCCAGCACAGACACACACCTTATCCCAGCACCGACACACACCGTCTCCCAGCAGGGACACACACCGTCTCCCAGCAGGGACACACACCGTCTCCCAGCACAGACACACACCGTCTCCCAGTACGGACACTCACCGTCTCCCGGCATGGTCACACACCGTCTCCCAGCATGGATACACACCGTCTCCCAGTACGGACACTCACCGTCTCCCAGCATGGACACACACCGTCTGCCAGCACGGACACACATCTTCTCCCAGGACAGATACACATGGTCTCCCAGCACAGACACACACTGTCTCCCAGCTCAAGTACACACCATCTACCAGCACGGACACTCACCGTCTCCCAGCACGGACACTTACCGTCTCCCAGCACCGACAGACACCGTCTCCCAGCACCGACTCACACAGTCTCCCAGCAGCGACACACACCATCTCCCAGCACGGACACTCACCGTCTCCCAGCACTGACACACACAGTCTCACAGACTGACATATACCGCCTGCCAGCAGCGCACACACAGTCTCCCAGCATGGACACTCGCCGTCTCCCAGCACGGACACTCGCCGTCTCCCAGCACGGACACACGCCGCCTCCCAGCACGGACACATACCGTCTCCCAGCACGGACACGCACAGTCTCCCAGCACGGACGCTCACCGTCTCCCAGCACGGACACACGCCGTCTCCCGCCAGGAGCACTCACCGTCTCCCAGCACGGACACTCGCAGTCTCCCAGCACGGACACACACCGTCTCACAGCACGGACACACACCTTATCCCAGCACCGACACACATGGTCTCCCACCACCGACACACACCGTCTCCCAGCACCGACACACACCATCTCCCAACAACGACACTCACCGTCTCCCAGCACCGACAAACACCGTTTCCCAGCACAGACACTCACCATCTCCCAGCAAGGTCACACACAGTCTCCCAGCACCGACACACACCGTCTCCCAGCACGGACACTCACCGTCTCCCAGCACGGACACTCACCGTCTCCCAGCACGGACACACACCGTCTCCCAGAATGGACACACACCGTCTCCCAGAACGGACACACACCGTCTCCCAGCACAGACTCTCACTGTCTCCCAGCACCGACACACACCGTCTCCCAACAACGACACTCAACGTTTCCCATCACCGACAAACACGGTTTCCCAGCACCGTCACACACCGTCTCACAGCACAGACACACACCGTCTCCCAGCACGGACACTCAAGGTCTCCCAGCACGTACACTCACCATCTCCCACCACCGACACACACCGTCTCCCAGCACTGACTCACACAGTCTCCCAGCAGCGACACACACCACCTCCCAGCACGGACACTCACCGTCTCCCAGCACCGACTCACACTGTCTCCCAGCACCAACACTCACAGTCTCACAGACTGACACATACCGTCACCCAGCAGCGCACACACCGTCTCCCAGCACGGACACTCGTTGTCTCCCAGCACGGACACTCGCCGTCTCCCAGCACGGACACTCACAGTCTCCCAGCACGGACACACGCCGCCTCCCAACACTGACACTCACCGCCTCCCAGCACGGACACTCACGGTCTCCCAGCACGGACACACACGGTCTCTCAGCACGGACACTCGCCGTCTCCCAGCACGGACACTCGCCGTCTCCCAGCACGGAGACACGCCGTCTCCCAGCACGGACACTCCCCGTCTCCCAGTACGGACACTCACCGTCTCCCAGCATGGACACACACAGTCTGCCAGCACGGATACACACCTTCTCCCAGGACGGATACACACAGTCTCCCAGCACCGACACACACCGTCTCCCAGCACAGACTCTCACCGTCTCCCAGCACGGACACTCTCCGTCTCCCAGCACGGTCACACACAGTCTCCCAGCACCGACACACATCGTCTCCCAGCACGGACACACACCGTCTCCCAGAACGGACACACACCGTCTCCCAGCACGGACTCTCACCGTCTCCCAGTAAGGGCACTCACCGTCTCCCAGCACGGACACACACCGTCTCCCAGCACGGACACTCACTGTCCCCCAGCAGGGGCACTCACCGTCTCCCAGTACGGACACTCACCGTCTCTCAGCACGGACACACACCGTCTCCCAGCACGGACACACACTTTATCCCAGCACGGACACACACCGTCTCCCAGCACGGACACACACCGTCTCCCAGTACGGACATTCACCGTCTCCCAGCATGGACACACACAGTCTGCCAGCATGGACACACACAGTCTGCCAGCACGGACGCACACCTTCTACCAGGACCGATACACATGGTCTCCCAGCACAGACACACACTGTCTCCCAGCTCAAGTACACACCGTCTCCCACCACGACACACACGGTCTCCCACCACCGACACACACCGTCTCCCAGCACTGACTCACACAGTCTCCCAGCAGCGACACACACCATCTCCCAGCACGGACACTCGCCGTCTCCCAGCACGGACACACACCGTCTCACAGCACGGACACACACCTTATCCCAGCACCGACACACATGGTCTCCCACCACCGACACACACCGTCTCCCAGCACCGACACACACCATCTCCCAACAACGACACTCACCGTCTCCCAGCACCGACAAACACCGTTTCCCAGCACAGACACTCACCATCTCCCAGCAAGGTCACACACAGTCTCCCAGCACCGACACACACCGTCTCCCAGCACGGACACTCACCGTCTCCCAGCACGGACACTCACCGTCTCCCAGCACGGACACACACCGTCTCCCAGAATGGACACACACCGTCTCCCAGAACGGACACACACCGTCTCCCAGCACAGACTCTCACTGTCTCCCAGCACCGACACACACCGTCTCCCAACAACGACACTCAACGTTTCCCATCACCGACAAACACGGTTTCCCAGCACCGTCACACACCGTCTCACAGCACAGACACACACCGTCTCCCAGCACGGACACTCAAGGTCTCCCAGCACGTACACTCACCATCTCCCACCACCGACACACACCGTCTCCCAGCACGGACACTCACCGTCTCCCAGCACCGACTCACACTGTCTCCCAGCACCGACACTCACAGTCTCACAGACTGACACATACCGTCACCCAGCAGCGCACACACCGTCTCCCAGCACGGACACTCGTTGTCTCCCAGCACGGACACTCGCCGTCTCCCAGCACGGACACTCACAGTCTCCCAGCACGGACACACGCCGCCTCCCAGCACTGACACTCACCGCCTCCCAGCACGGACACTCACGTTATCCCAGCACGGACACACACGGTCTCTCAGCACGGACACTCGCCGTCTCCCAGCACGGACACTCGCCGTCTCCCAGCACGGACACTCGCCGTCTCCCAGCACGGAGACACGCCGTCTCCCAGCACGGACACTCACCGTCTCCCAGTACGGACACTCACCATCTCCCAGCATGGACACACACCGTCTGCCAGCACGGATACACACCTTCTCCCAGGACGGATACACACAGTCTCCCAGCACCGACACACACCGTCTCCCAGCACAGACTCTCACCGTCTCCCAGCACGGACACTCTCCGTCTCCCAGCACGGTCACACACAGTCTCCCAGCACCGACACACATCGCCTCCCAGCACGGACACACACCGTCTCCCAGAACGGACACACACCGTCTCCCAGCACGGACTCTCACCGTCTCCCAGTAAGGGCACTCACCGTCTCCCAGCACGGACACACACCGTCTCCCAGCACGGACAATCACTGTCTCCCAGCAGGGGCACTCACCGTCTCCCAGTACGGACACTCACCGTCTCTCAGCACGGACACACACCGTCTCCCAGCACGGACACACACTTTATCCCAGCACGGACACACACCGTCTCCCAGCACGGACACACACCGTCTCCCAGTACGGACATTCACCGTCTCCCAGCATGGACACACACAGTCTGCCAGCACGGACACACACCGTCTGCCAGCACGGACGCACACCTTCTACCAGGACGGATACACATGGTCTCCCAGCACAGACACACACTGTCTCCCAGCTCAAGTACACACCGTCTCCCACCACGACACACACGATCTCCCACCACCGACACACACCGTCTCCCAGCACTGACTAACACAGTCTCCCAGCAGCGACACACACTGTCTCCCAGCACCAACACTCACAGTCTCACAGACTGACACATACCGTCACCCAGCAGCGCACACACCGTCTCCCAGCACGGACACTCGTTGTCTCCCAGCACGGACACTCGCCGTCTCCCAGCACGGACTCTCACAGTCTCCCAGCACGGACACACGCCGCCTCCCAGCACGGACACTCACCGCCTCCCAGCACGGACACTCGCTGTCTCCCAGCACGGAGACACGCCGTCTCCCAGAACGTACACTCGCCGTCTCCCAGCACAGACACACGCCGTCTCCCAGCACAGACACTCCCTGTCTCCCAGCACGGACACTCCCTGTCTCCCAGCACCGACACACACCGTCTCCCAGCATGGATACTCACCGTCTCCCAGCACGGACACTCACCGTCTCCCAGCACGGACACTCACCATCTCCCAGCACGCACACACACCGTCTCCCAGCAGGGACACTCATCGTCTCCCAGCACGGACACTCACCATCTCCCAGCACCAATACACACCGTCTCCCAGCACGGACACACACCTTATCACAGCACCGGCACACACCGTCTCCCAGCACGGACACACACCGTCTCCCAGCACTGATACACACCGTCTCCCAGTACGGACACTCACCGTCTCCCAGCATGGACACACACCATCTCCCAGCACGGACACACGCCGCCTCCCAGCACGGACACATGCCGTCTCCCAGCACGGACACGCAGAGTCTCCCAGCACGGACACTCACCGTCTCCCAGCACGGACACACGCCGTCTCCCGCCAGGAGCACTCACCGTCTCCCAGCACGGACACTCGCAGTCTCCCAGCACGGACACACACCGTCTCACAGCACGGACACACACCTTATCCCAGCACCGACACACATGGTCTCCCACCACCGACACACACCGTCTCCCAGCACCGACACACACCATCTCCCAACAACGACACTCACCGTCTCCCAGCACCGACAAACACCGTTTCCCAGCACAGACACTCACCATCTCCCAGCAAGGTCACACACAGTCTCACAGCACCGACACACACCGTCTCCCAGCACGGACACTCACCGTCTCCCAGCACGGACACTCACCGTCTCCCAGCACGGACACACACCATCTCCCAGAATGGACACACACCGTCTCCCAGAACGGACACACACCGTCTCCCAGCACAGACTCTCACTGTCTCCCAGCACCGACACACACCGTCTCCCAACAACGACACTCAACATTTCCCATCACCGACAAACACGGTTTCCCAGCACCGTCACACACCGTCTCACAGCACAGACACACACCGTCTCCCAGCACGGACACTCAAGGTCTCCCAGCACGTACACTCACCATCTCCCACCACCGACACACACCGTCTCCCAGCACTGACTCACACAGTTTCCCAGCAGCGACACACACCATCTCCCACCACCGACACACACCGTCTCCCAGCACGGACACTCACCGTCTCCCAGCACCGACTCACACTGTCTCCCAGCACCGACACTCACAGTCTCACAGACTGACACATACCGTCACCCAGCAGCGCACACACCGTCTCCCAGCACGGACACTCGTTGTCTCCCAGCACGGACACTCGCCGTCTCCCAGCACGGACACTCTCAGTCTCCCAGCACGGACACACGCCGCCTCCCAGCACTGACACTCACCGCCTCCCAGCACGGACACTCACGTTATCCCAGCACGGACACACACGGTCTCTCAGCACGGACACTCGCCGTCTCCCAGCACGGACACTCGCCGTCTCCCAGCACGGACACTCGCCGTCTCCCAGCACGGAGACACGCCGTCTCCCAGCACGGACACTCACCGTCTCCCAGTACGGACACTCACCATCTCCCAGCATGGACACACACCGTCTGCCAGCACGGATACACACCTTCTCCCAGGACGGATACACACAGTCTCCCAGCACCGACACACACCGTCTCCCAGCACAGACTCTCACCGTCTCCCAGCACGGACACTCTCCGTCTCCCAGCACGGTCACACACAGTCTCCCAGCACCGACACACATCGCCTCCCAGCACGGACACACACCGTCTCCCAGAACGGACACACACCGTCTCCCAGCACGGACTCTCACCGTCTCCCAGTAAGGGCACTCACCGTCTCCCAGCACGGACACACACCGTCTCCCAGCACGGACAATCACTGTCTCCCAGCAGGGGCACTCACCGTCTCCCAGTACGGACACTCACCGTCTCTCAGCACGGACACACACCGTCTCCCAGCACGGACACACACTTTATCCCAGCACGGACACACACCTTATCACAGCACCGGCACACACCGTCTCCCAGCACGGACACACACCGTCTCCCAGCACTGATACACACCGTCTCCCAGTACGGACACTCACCGTCTCCCAGCATGGACACACACCATCTCCCAGCACGGACACACGCCGCCTCCCAGCACGGACACATGCCGTCTCCCAGCACGGACACGCAGAGTCTCCCAGCACGGACACTCACCGTCTCCCAGCACGGACACACGCCGTCTCCCGCCAGGAGCACTCACCGTCTCCCAGCACGGACACTCGCAGTCTCCCAGCACGGACACACACCGTCTCACAGCACGGACACACACCTTATCCCAGCACCGACACACATGGTCTCCCACCACCGACACACACCGTCTCCCAGCACCGACACACACCATCTCCCAACAACGACACTCACCGTCTCCCAGCACCGACAAACACCGTTTCCCAGCACAGACACTCACCATCTCCCAGCAAGGTCACACACAGTCTCACAGCACCGACACACACCGTCTCCCAGCACGGACACTCACCGTCTCCCAGCACGGACACTCACCGTCTCCCAGCACCGACACACACCATCTCCCAGAATGGACACACACCGTCTCCCAGAACGGACACACACCGTCTCCCAGCACAGACTCTCACTGTCTCCCAGCACCGACACACACCGTCTCCCAACAACGACACTCAACATTTCCCATCACCGACAAACACGGTTTCCCAGCACCGTCACACACCGTCTCACAGCACAGACACACACCGTCTCCCAGCACGGACACTCAAGGTCTCCCAGCACGTACACTCACCATCTCCCACCACCGACACACACCGTCTCCCAGCACTGACTCACACAGTTTCCCAGCAGCGACACACACCATCTCCCACCACCGACACACACCGTCTCCCAGCACGGACACTCACCGTCTCCCAGCACCGACTCACACTGTCTCCCAGCACCGACACTCACAGTCTCACAGACTGACACATACCGTCACCCAGCAGCGCACACACCGTCTCCCAGCACGGACACTCGTTGTCTCCCAGCACGGACACTCGCCGTCTCCCAGCACGGACACTCACAGTCTCCCAGCACGGACACACGCCGCCTCCCAGCACTGACACTCACCGCCTCCCAGCACGGACACTCACGTTATCCCAGCACGGACACACACGGTCTCTCAGCACGGACACTCGCCGTCTCCCAGCACGGACACTCGCCGTCTCCCAGCACGGACACTCGCCGTCTCCCAGCACGGAGACACGCCGTCTCCCAGCACGGACACTCACCGTCTCCCAGTACGGACACTCACCATCTCCCAGCATGGACACACACCGTCTGCCAGCACGGATACACACCTTCTCCCAGGACGGATACACACAGTCTCCCAGCACCGACACACACCGTCTCCCAGCACAGACTCTCACCGTCTCCCAGCACGGACACTCTCCGTCTCCCAGCACGGTCACACACAGTCTCCCAGCACCGACACACATCGCCTCCCAGCACGGACACACACCGTCTCCCAGAACGGACACACACCGTCTCCCAGCACGGACTCTCACCGTCTCCCAGTAAGGGCACTCACCGTCTCCCAGCACGGACACACACCGTCTCCCAGCACGGACAATCACTGTCTCCCAGCAGGGGCACTCACCGTCTCCCAGTACGGACACTCACCGTCTCTCAGCACGGACACACACCGTCTCCCAGCACGGACACACACTTTATCCCAGCACGGACACACACCGTCTCCCAGCACGGACACACACCGTCTCCCAGTACGGACATTCACCGTCTCCCAGCATGGACACACACAGTCTGCCAGCACGGACACACACCGTCTGCCAGCACGGACGCACACCTTCTACCAGGACGGATACACATGGTCTCCCAGCACAGACACACACTGTCTCCCAGCTCAAGTACACACCGTCTCCCACCACGACACACACGATCTCCCACCACCGACACACACCGTCTCCCAGCACTGACTAACACAGTCTCCCAGCAGCGACACACACTGTCTCCCAGCACCAACACTCACAGTCTCACAGACTGACACATACCGTCACCCAGCAGCGCACACACCGTCTCCCAGCACGGACACTCGTTGTCTCCCAGCACGGACACTCGCCGTCTCCCAGCACGGACTCTCACAGTCTCCCAGCACGGACACACGCCGCCTCCCAGCACGGACACTCACCGCCTCCCAGCACGGACACTCGCTGTCTCCCAGCACGGAGACACGCCGTCTCCCAGAACGTACACTCGCCGTCTCCCAGCACAGACACACGCCGTCTCCCAGCACAGACACTCCCTGTCTCCCAGCACGGACACTCCCTGTCTCCCAGCACCGACACACACCGTCTCCCAGCATGGATACTCACCGTCTCCCAGCACGGACACTCACCGTCTCCCAGCACGGACACTCACCATCTCCCAGCACGCACACACACCGTCTCCCAGCAGGGACACTCATCGTCTCCCAGCACGGACACTCACCATCTCCCAGCACCAATACACACCGTCTCCCAGCACGGACACACACCTTATCACAGCACCGGCACACACCGTCTCCCAGCACGGACACACACCGTCTCCCAGCACTGATACACACCGTCTCCCAGTACGGACACTCACCGTCTCCCAGCATGGACACACACCATCTCCCAGCACGGACACACGCCGCCTCCCAGCACGGACACATGCCGTCTCCCAGCACGGACACGCAGAGTCTCCCAGCACGGACACTCACCGTCTCCCAGCACGGACACACGCCGTCTCCCGCCAGGAGCACTCACCGTCTCCCAGCACGGACACTCGCAGTCTCCCAGCACGGACACACACCGTCTCACAGCACGGACACACACCTTATCCCAGCACCGACACACATGGTCTCCCACCACCGACACACACCGTCTCCCAGCACCGACACACACCATCTCCCAACAACGACACTCACCGTCTCCCAGCACCGACAAACACCGTTTCCCAGCACAGACACTCACCATCTCCCAGCAAGGTCACACACAGTCTCACAGCACCGACACACACCGTCTCCCAGCACGGACACTCACCGTCTCCCAGCACGGACACTCACCGTCTCCCAGCACGGACACACACCATCTCCCAGAATGGACACACACCGTCTCCCAGAACGGACACACACCGTCTCCCAGCACAGACTCTCACTGTCTCCCAGCACCGACACACACCGTCTCCCAACAACGACACTCAACGTTTCCCATCACCGACAAACACGGTTTCCCAGCACCGTCACACACCGTCTCACAGCACAGACACACACCGTCTGCCAGCACGGACACTCAAGGTCTCCCAGCACGTACACTCACCATCTCCCACCACCGACACACACCGTCTCCCAGCACTGACTCACACAGTTTCCCAGCAGCGACACACACCATCTCCCAGCACGGACACTCACCGTCTCCCAGCACCGACTCACACTGTCTCCCAGCACCGACACTCACAGTCTCACAGACTGACACATACCGTCACCCAGCAGCGCACACACCGTCTCCCAGCACGGACACTCGTTGTCTCCCAGCACGGACACTCGCCGTCTCCCAGCACGGACACACGCCGCCTTCCAGCACTGACACTCACCGCCTCCCAGCACGGACACTCACGGTCTCCCAGCACGGACACACACGGTCTCTCAGCACGGACACTCGCCGTCTCCCAGCACAGACACTCGCCGTCTCCCAGCACGGAGACACGCCGTCTCCCAGCACGGACACTCACCGTCTCCCAGTACGGACACTCACCGTCTCCCAGCATGGACACACACCGTCTGCCAGCACGGATACACACCTTCTCCCAGGACGGATACACACAGTCTCCCAGTACCGACACACACCGTCTCCCAGCACAGACTCTCACCGTCTCCCAGCACGGACACTCTCCGTCTCCCAGCACGGTCACACACAGTCTCCCAGCACCGACACACATCGTCTCCCAGCACGGACACACACCGTCTCCCAGAACGGACACACACCATCTCCCAGCACGGACTCTCACCGTCTCGCAGTAGGGGCACTCACCGTCTCCCAGCACGGACACACACCGTCTCCCAGCACGGACACTCACTGTCTCCCAGCAGGGGCACTCACTGTCTCCCAGTACGGACACTCACCGTCTCTCAGCACGGACACACACCGTCTCCCAGCACGGACACACACTTTATCCCAGCACGGACACACACCGTCTCCCAGCACGGACACACACCGTCTCCCAGTACGGACGTTCACCGTCTCCCAGCATGGACACACACAGTCTGCCAGCATGGACACACACAGTCTGCCAGCACGGACGCACACCTTCTACCAGGACGGATACACATGGTCTCCCAGCACAGACACACACTGTCTCCCAGCTCAAGTACACACCGTCTCCCACCACGACACACACGGTCTCCCACCACCGACACACACCGTCTCCCAGCACCGACACACACCATCTCCCAACAACGACACTCACCGTCTCCCAGCACCGACAAACACCGTTTCCCAGCACAGACACTCACCATCTCCCAGCAAGGTCACACACAGTCTCCCAGCACCGACACACACCGTCTCCCAGCACGGACACTCACCGTCTCCCAGCACGGACACTCACCGGCTCCCAGCACGGACACACACCGTCTCCCAGAATGGACACACACCGTCTCCCAGAACGGACACACACCGTCTCCCAGCACAGACTCTCACTGTCTCCCAGCACCGACACACACCGTCTCCCAACAACGACACTCAACGTTTCCCATCACCGACAAACACGGTTTCCCAGCACCGTCACACACCGTCTCACAGCACAGACACACACCGTCTCCCAGCACGGACACTCAAGGTCTCCCAGCACGTACACTCACCATCTCCCACCACCGACACACACCGTCTCCCAGCACTGACTCACACAGTCTCCCAGCAGCGACACACACCATCTCCCAGCACGGACACTCACCGTCTCTCAGCACCGACTCACACTGTCTCCCAGCACCGACACTCACAGTCTCACAGACTGACACATACCGTCACCCAGCAGCGCACACACCGTCTCCCAGCACGGACACTCGTTGTCTCCCAGCACGGACACTCGCCGTCTCCCAGCACGGACACTCACAGTCTCCCAGCACGGACACATGCCGCCTCCCAGCACTGACACTCACCGCCTCCCAGCACGGACACTCACGGTCTCCCAGCACGGACACTCGCCGTCTCCCAGCACGGACACTCGCCGTCTCCCAGCACGGACACTCGCCGTCTCCCAGCATGGAGACACGCCGTCTCCCAGCACGGACACACACCGTCTCCCAGTACGGACACTCACCGTCTCCCAGCACGGACACACACCGTCTCACAGCACGGACACACACCTTATCCCAGCACCGACACACATGGTCTCCCACCACCGACACACACCGTCTCCCAGCACCGACACACACCATCTCCCAACAACGACACTCACCGTCTCCCAGCACCGACAAAAACCGTTTCCCAGCACAGACACTCACCATCTCCCAGCAAGGTCACACACAGTCTCCCAGCACCGACACACACCGTCTCCCAGCACGGACACTCACCGTCTCCCAGCACGGACACTCACCGTCTCCCAGCACGGACACACACCGTCTCCCAGAATGGACACACACCGTCTCCCAGAACGGACACACACCGTCTCCCAGCACAGACTCTCACTGTCTCCCAGCACCGACACACACCGTCTCCCAACAACGACACTCAACGTTTCCCATCACCGACAAACACGGTTTCCCAGCACCGTCACACACCGTCTCACAGCACAGACACACACCGTCTCCCAGCACGGACACTCAAGGTCTCCCAGCACGTACACTCACCATCTCCCACCACCGACACACACCGTCTCCCAGCACTGACTCACACAGTCTCCCAGCAGCGACACACACCATCTCCCAGCACGGACACTCACCGTCTCCCAGCACCGACTCACACTGTCTCCCAGCACCGACACTC